>NC_028648.1:65527800-65631012 GCF_001406875.1 Solanum pennellii
ATATATATATTCATATATATATATATATATATATATATATATATATACACACACACACATCATATATTGTTTATGATGCATATGATATGTAAACAAGTGATATATGAGTCATATAATCCAAGAGCACTTATTTTTTTTACCATAGCATATGATGAATTAGCATGCATTACCCACACAATATGGACAACTGATATGTGAAAAGTAACATGTGAAATAAATAACATGTAACGGAAAGGTCCTACAAAAACATATAACACTAAATAAGGTTCTTTGAAGCGTATAACAATAATATATAAGCATTCTATGACAATAGGTAACATATGAGGAAGTGATCCACAAGAGCAAATGATATACAAATAGATAATTAATAGAATATGTATTTTGTATAATGTTTAACAAGCAATCTTTGGAAACTATGAGATATCCTATAGAACCACTCTACCATATTAAGGGAGAACACACTATCTCAAGCGCTAAGTCACGGGTGGGGTAGTTCTGCTCAGAATCCTTACTCACTTCAAGGCATATACAATTTATTTCCCCGTCTACGATCTTAAATCTCCTAACAATTCTTATAGGTATTAAGCTAATGGGACTTTGCTTCAATCTAGGCCAATAAAAATAATTCTGCTGAGATAGAAAAAGAAAATTCTCAACATCTCTAGGAGTGGGAGGCCGTAGTGAACTTCGCCCTCATTACTAGCTTGTGTTACATCACACTCAATGTCTGGTGCCTTTTGAAAGTCATATTAGAAAATTAATAGTGAAGCTTGAAATCAATATAAAATATGAAATCTATTAACAAGTAAATGGAAGGTACCATAAAGTTATATCAGGATTTGTAAAATCGTAGAGTTATCCGCTTTGGGCTTAACTAGATAGGTCTAGCCATAATAATAGAATTCCTCTTTTTTTTTTGTATAACTTGAGGGTTCTACAACTCCTTTCCCAAGCAATATAGAAAATAAGAACAACTAGAATGTGATCAATATTTCCTCTCCCTTCGATAGACTATTATTAACGAATTCATGCAGGTATATATTAAATGAATCATGTAGTAACTCTAGTCAATTAGATTAAAGTCTATACATGTGTATAATGCTCTACTTCTCTTTTGTACTAATTGTGTGGATGAGCTATGCCCATGTATCTTGTATATAGGTAACCTTTCTATTCAACTCTTATTCTTGTTGTTTTGAAGAGCTTATATCAAGACTTGAATCAATACTAAAATTGACTTCTTTGTCTAACAAAGGTTCACAAAATTTTTCCCTGGTGCACTATTATAACTTATTAGGGTTGAATAATTGATACCATTTTCTTACCTCAGACACTTGCAATCACTCTTTTATAACCACATATCTAACTCCTCTAGTGCATCCTTATATCACCCCCACCCCTATGTTTAGAAAATTGACATATCCCATCTCTTTCTAACTAGAAGCTCTACGTACATTTTCTGCACGTGTCATTCAGGCTTCATTCTCACATGCTTTCTATCTAACAAGTACTTTTTGATCAAAACTAGTAGCTTCATGTACTCTAACCCAACTATGTACAACCTGACTAATCACAACTTAGGTCTAGCCAATAAATTTTCCTTTTGTTAACCTTACCCTTTAGTCACATCCTAATCCTCTGTAGCAAAAACATAGATCCTAATAGGCACTAACATACATTTATCATTTTCAGCAATTATCACTCTTATCCTTAAGTTTTATAACCCTAAAAAGAATACAAATGTTATTAGTACTTATTCGAGGGTGATGGCACATAACATATAAAAAATCAAGCTATTAACAAATTTGGGATTATATATGGGGAGAATATAGGCCTTGTCAGCCAAATAGGGGTATCAATAGTAACACCATTGCATTGATGCATTCACCTATCAGATTGTGTCACTGCCTTCTTCCAACTAAAAGAAACTGGTTCAACTACACCACTTTCGAGTACATGTGTAATGCCGTCAATTCAATATATAGCACGGATTAATAACGAGTGTCCTATATAGGAATAGATCCTACAATTATGGAGGAAATATAGAACTCAAGAGTCGATGATATCCTCCTAGATCTGCCTGGAAACGCTATAGCTCATAGATGTAACTAGGTAACCAATCATTTTTAAGCATATACTATATCTTTCTCAATTGAAGCAATGTGATATAAATGGGTACAAATGCAACTTAAAATGCAAATATCATAAAAAGCTTTACATACCTTATGGAGTGGGACGGTAGAATAAAATGAGCCCAATATAGTCAAAATTTTATAACTTATGATCCTTTCAATATATTACATAATGATAATTTAGAAACGATTAACCTTAACCATAGTAAGCATTATAAGAATAAAATGATCAGGTGCAAGTGGAAATTAGCTTCTTAACATTGCTCTGTCACACAGTTTGGATTATGAAGAAAAGTAACAATTGCTAAATTCCTAAGAAGCCCTCTAATTATAAATGTGGTGCACAACACATTTATAAGTAAGGCTCTACTAAACATGACTTTGTAGACTCCCTAGGACGAACTGCTCAAATAACACATTTGTCACACCCCAACCCTAGGTGAGGCGGAAAAGTATCATGTTCTTCTATTAGGGAGAACTACTAGTTGAGTGCATGTACCTACAACATGAAATACAACGTTCCCAATAAGGGATGTCAGTACAAAAGAATGTAATGAATATGTAAGGCATAATACAACCATATGTGATATGATAACTCAAATGAAACGAAATACCAATAGATAGGGATTAGAGACCACATTTGGGTATGCTTTTGGAATCGTGTATGTTACAATCTTCTCTTTACCTTTCTGTTTGTCATACTCATTTTAAGATATATGACACAAATGACCTGCATATCAATGGTAGAAGAGGATGACCCGTGCTAGGAATTTTAACCCCTACGATGTTGACCTCATAATTCCACAAATTGGGATCTATCCATGCTAGGCTTTCGCCCCTAAGCTGCCACCCTTTTATACCAATTGCAATTGGCCCATGCAAGGCTTTCACCCCTGAGATGCTCTATACCAATTAGGATCGACCCATGCTAGGCATTTGCCTCTGGGCGTCCACCCATAATTATACATATTGCTTCACTTAGATACTTTAATCATTGAGATTTTTTTTGTTTATCAGTTCATGACTCTTTTGAGATTGTTCTTTCAATAATCGTAACTCTTTTGAGATTTTTGTTTTTGTGGGCATAATCATTGTTGAGATTTAGAACTATGGACCAGTAGTAGAAGACATATGAATATGGACTTGCAATAATAACAATGACATGGGAAGCAAATATGACACCAACGAAATATTTAGGAGCTTATATGACTCACTAAGCATGTTGACATCTCAAATTGGAGAACATCAAGTGAAGATATGTAACATTCAGCCAAGAGATTTGAACTATATATGATAGCCAAAATACTCACTAATTAATATCAAATACAATGTATCTATGATCTTCACCAAGGAAGAACGTGGACAATTCAACTTATGGACGGATACATATCCCAAGTAAGTACATATAAAAATGTACGATAGAGCAAGTAGAAATTTTGTGATGTAACATTACTGTCTAACCTAGTGGAAACAACAACTAATAAAGAGAATATATGAACATGTGAAAAGATGACATTAACCATGGAATATAAAGGTGAAACAAGTTGGTTTGATATGGGCGAATTGTATATCAAACATATAAACATATGTAACATGGGCAATCTAGGATCTTTTTGATTTATATAAGGGGAACATATGCCAAGGCTACATTGACAATGAAGTACGTTTAAACCTTGCATGCTAATACTTGGTAGAGTAAGCATGTACATTTAGTAATAAACCCATATTATAGTACTCACTTTAATGTTCTACGGAGTAGGAAAGACAAATATGGATCAGTGGATCAGTCACTACCAAGGGAACTTAGCAAGGTTACTCTGTAATACAGGTGTCGGATTCATGCCAATGGAATAGAAAATAAAATAGCCTCATATACCTTATTTTCTGACCAAAATGACTATCACGATTCAGCTACCATTTTTGGAGCTAAATCTACGATATAAGTCATGATTAATCTAATGTTGGAAGCTAATAACATTTAGGCCCTCCAAAAATAATAGCTAAACACTTTACGGAATGTAGGACCATACAATCCTTACACAAACGGTGAACCAGCACACCCTTCTTCTATTTATTATTTACAACTTCATACATCCTTTGCCAAGGTACCCAAGCTTCCTCCAACAACAATATACATAAGGCAACAACTATTATTCCCCAAAATCTTTCAGCATAACAGGAAAATATTTAACGAAAGGATTTATGACCATTAATGAGTTCTTGACAAATTTATACAAAATTTTCCACCCAAAACCTGTATTTATAGAGAGGCATAAATGGAAGTAGCGTTACCTTGGTTCTAGAAATTCATCCATTAAACTTGTACTTCAAGAACTGTATCTCTCCTTCAAATTTTTACATGAAAAAATGGACAATATTCAAGAATCATAAGGTGTTGTAGGAGCTGTTGGGTTAATCCAAGAAAGACCAAGAGAGAAACTTAATAAATCTTAAATTTTGCAAGTTAAAAATGAAGAAAAAGATTTGATCTTTATCCCTTTAAAAAGGAGATGCATTGGCCCATTTACTAGGACAATTTTCGGCCATATTTTTCAAGTAAGTGACCCACATACTAGGCCTTTTAACTTGGCCATTGTGACTTCAAGACTTGTTTGGCCTTGCTTCCAATTATACCTCTATTCTTGTCAATTTTGTCTATAATTAATGCAAGAAGGTGATCGACCTACTTGGACTTTTAAATTGGGTCTCCTTGTACTTGAGAATATTGGGCCTTGGCTTTCCATTTCCCCTTATTCTTCTAATCCAACTTGTTCTAGATTAATTCAAGTAGGCTGTATAATGCTTTTGTCCCAATAGCATGGTCAAAACATTCTTAATAGGTGATGCACCTACTTTGTTGTTTGGGCTGGTCAATAAGTCAAAGTAGGTGATGCACCTACTTATCTACTACTAAAGTCAAGCAATCACGTTAATATTTTATTTCATTTTATAGACCTTGATACCTTTATATTAACTACTTATATACATTATGTCAATTTATACTTTAAACTCATATACCACCCTCTCAAATTTAAATACTTCCAACAATTTCAACTTAATTGAGACCCATTAATATCTATAGAAAATTCATTTTAAATTATTCTATTGTCATTAGTCGCATATGAGCCGAGTCCATATATATACGTCAAAGAAATTATAACCGTCCTATTAATAGAAGTAGTATACAAAGAATACGGGGTGTTACACTAACATAATTGCCTATCAGCATCAAAACTTGAAACCATTACAAAAAGCAACTGTATGTAAAGACCCAAATGGAATAACATGAAACCCAACACTGGAATGTCCAAAATTACCAACATAAGAATACTGGTATAAACTCTACCTACTGCCAGCACAATGACCTACCTTACAACTCTCTAGAACCTGAGATGCCATCTCAATAGGAAACATTGGTTAAAAAGAAAGATGTCCCTTTTTTAATTGATTCTTACCTCAAAGTTAATTATGTCACTATTGTACTCATGGTAAGACTCTTAGCACCATCATTGTAAATCTCAAGGAATGACTGGTCCACAACCCTCACATGACATGGGGAAAAATATGCCCCATCTATATTCAATGCTTCAATGCTAACTGGAAAGGAAAAACCAACCCTCTTACCAACCCCTAACTTACCTGCTTATCTGAAGGGAACAATGTGAGTTTATGCCTTACTTAATCTAGAAATCTCAACACATAGTCAAAAATGGATGACGAACCATACTTGGGACCTATCAGCCCAACTCAGCTCTAAGGAGCACCAACTGCACTAAGAAATGCACCTACCAGAGGTGTACCCTTAGAGAAGTAGAGCACTAACTGCACCAAGAAATGCACCTAACTGAGGTGTACCCTTAGAGATGGTAAGTCCTCCTAACACTGAATACCAAGGAATTGAGGTAGCCAATGACCCTACAATAGTTTGGACTTCCCCTTGACTCTCTGAATGCTAAGGAATGTGTGTGACTTCAAGGTCCATGCCAAATAAGGCCTCTTACAACGTATTATGTTCTTGAAATCTTTCAAATTGAGTTCTTGATGATTCCTTGATAAGTTACCTTGAAATTTCCTTATCAATTAAGTTTCAATGTAAGTTTCTACTTGGGTCAAATTAATATGACCATATCTAGAGGTGTCAAATGGGCATGTTGGTTAAAATTGAAAATATTTAAATGGGTTGAATAGAAATCGGGTTGGGTCTTGACCCGCCCAAGTTTACTTTTAGCTCAAATGGGGGCTAAAAAATGTGTTGGGTCTTGACCCACCCAATTTGACTTGATTAATCTCAATAATTTAACATATTGATATTTAACTTTTATTATCACAATTTGAATTTCTGCTCGAGAATTTTTTTTAAAAAAAGTAATAAATAGATATATAAATTCTGAAAGATGTTAAATAGATAATAATTCATACCTTTAATATAGAAATATATCTTAATAAAAAGTTTTAAAACGGGTTTAAATTGGAGATTGAATTGGGCTCAACTTAAAATTCTCTTCAAATGCGATAAGCTTTAATGGGTTGAGATTGAACCCAACTCAAATTATCTTGAGCCCAACTCGTAAATTTTGGCGGGTTACCTATGTTTGGTTCATTTTTGACAACCTAATCATATCACTTAGAATATAAGGAGTTACGTGAGCTATAACCTACCCAATTAAAGGTAATTGAATCTATTTTCCAACACCACCAAATTTATTAAGTTATTTACCTCCAATAAAACCCTAAATGAATTTCCTGACTAATAAAAGGTTCAAACCAATCAGATTTTCATCTTTACTAATGAAAATTTTAATTATTTGGCATACAAATTTCATGAAAGTAATTCAAGTATTTCAAGAAAGTTTTTTTTTTTGATAAATTACCTTTAAGATATGGCTTCAATGTTTCTATTCAGGTTCTTATCAAAGGTTCTCAAGAACCTTGTTCTTCCAATATAAAACCAGTTTTGAACATCATGAGATCTTTCCTATCACAAATTATGATCCTTGAATTTATGAATTCAATTCAAAGAAAGTCAAGAGTCAAGCCAACAAGTTAAGAGTCAAGTCAAGATAAAAAAACTCAAGTCAAGAAGTCGAGAGTTAATGTCAAGACAAGTTCTTAAAGTTTTTCAAAAGTCTTTCACAAACGCTTTAACTTCTTTTAACACTTAAGCTACAAAGTTAAGGATACTGTTCAGATTTGAACTAAGTATTCCCAAAAACTACGAAATGTTTTTCACATTTAAATAGCAACGAAAAATGAGATTTCCAAAGAGCCTTTGAGAAAGTTTTCAGAAAGGAGTAAATGCTTTCACATTTAAGCAAGAGGTAAAACATTGATTTTCAAGATATCCTTTTAGCTATGTTTTTGAGCATTATCTAAATCACAAAAAGAAGTATGTTTTTAAATATAAGAGCTAGTATCATATTTGGGAGTAGTACTGAGCATCTATATGAAGGAGAGTTCAGAGAACTCACAGCCCCATAAACCATGTAGCCATGATGGGTAGAAAAAGTTTTTATTTTTCATAGTATTCCTTTAGTGATTTTAAGCATAAACTAGTGGATCAACTTAGTGAATTAAGTCCTATACCCTGACAAGGTATAGGATGGTCTTTGGCAGCATGAGGTGAAGTGTTATATCATAACTAAAGCTCTTAAGTGATGGTTGTCGGTAAGAAATTCCCAGAGAAGTATTTCATATTTTTATATACATTAGAAATATTTGTATTTTCATATACAAATAGAGTTTATATTGTATCTTTGCGTATATGCAAAATTATTATTGTATTTCTAAATACATAGTTTAAAAACATATTTCAGCTTTTCTTTATACTACATTTATTTATACAACTTTATATTGAAATCAATTAAGTTCAATTGAGTTAAGTAAAGCCCAGGTAAGTGTTCCTTTCAGAATTTTTTCCAGCCTATGTTATGGTAAACATTCCAACTTGCATATTCGTGCATTCAATATACTGATGCAAGTTGGTCCATCATATTATAATGCAGATACAGGTAACGAGGATTGATATCAAATGCATTTTAATCTAGTGAGCCTCCTTGCCTTCTGAAGGACTCCTTTTATTGCTTTCAGTCATATTTCAGTTCATTAGGATATTGTGGGGTTTGTCCCAACAACCATCTCAGTTATAAAGGCTTTATAGATAGACAATCAAATGCTATTCCTTTGGGTGTTTTCATTATTATTCATTTGTTATGGGTTGTCATTTTTGGCCAAGTTGAATGATTAATCTTAAAATATTCACATTCATTTTATTATTTAGTTCAGTTAAGTGCTACTATCTTTATAATTATGCATATTGTCTTCCGTTCAGTTAACCAAGCCAGGCCAGGGGTTCACTTGGGGACAACAATGGTCTCTGAGTGCCAGCCTCCCTTGGGGTATAGGCTCAGGACGTGTTAAATAACTTCTATTTTCAAGCAAGTTATAGACATCAATCCTAAATTAACAGTATCAAACTAATTACCCACTCTTATGAATCTCTTTAACAATTTTTCCTGGGCAATCATAACACTGACATTGATCTCTTCCTTGTAGGTGATATTGCCCACTAGAACTATCTTAGGATGTCGGAGGATTTATTGACCATAAAGGTTCCCGTGGTCAGATGATGGACTTGGTGGGGTTCTGCCTAGTTCTCACGGGTATCCTATGGTTTGTGTGGTGGTCCACAGTCTATGAAGAGTCTCGTGGTCCAACTTGTTGGGAAGAGTAACGACTGAAGTACATGGGTCAACGGGTAGTGAACCCTATCACGGTCTGTGAACCCTGTTATGGTTAACTGGTTTAGGTGAAATTTTTCTGCACTTTTCTAAGTCTTTACATCACCTTTGTGGATGTAGGTCGATTGAGCGAACCATGTTAAATTTTTGTATCTTTTGGTATATTTCTCATTTATCTTCTTACTCGTGGTATTTACAGGTTTACTATGCTAGCTTCCGCATTAAACCTGTTTATTTCGGTCCTAACAAGTTGTGTAATACTTATATGATAATCATGATATTTTTATACGAAAAGATAAAGTAGGGTAAAGTACCCTATTTCCAATAATTTAAAGAATAATTTTGATCCTTTTATCCACAAGTATAATACTATAAATGCGTCAAAATTAAATGATTATTTATTATTTTTTTCTATCTCCGAAATCATAATTTATGGCATGTGGTCAAACATACTATCATCATAAGATATTCAAATACTCTTTAAGTTTCATTATTTTTTTTCTTATATGAAACGTTAAAATGCTTATTTTGATTTATTTAATTAGACAACAAAGATATACTAACTTTTCCTCCTTGAGGTTTAGTTTTAGAGACACTATATTTGTTAAATCTAGAATAACAACATCCATTGAACCTTGAATGTGAAAAGTAACCATCACCGGTCCTTGCCTTCATTGACTCCTGTAATCTTCCCTTAAGTTTCTGTTTTTCTATTTGTGTAGCATGTAATATTTTAGACAAAAAATGTATCATTGAGAAGCATAGTGATACGATTTTCCTTGACTACTATCTCATACAATTCAAACATAAACTTACTCATTCTTTACCTAGAGTTGGAAATCATAGTAGGAGAATACATAGACAATCGTGTGATTTAAAAGCATATTCATTCAGACTCATGTTTCCTTGACTAAGGTTGATGAATGCAAGAACCTTTGCCACCCTCATCTTAAGGGGAAACAACCTATCAAGCAATTCAATCTTAAACTTTTCCCAATTGAGAGGACCCAAATAATCTACTTTCCCTTCCTTTCATTGGTAGAACCAAACATGAGCACCACCCTTACATTTGTAAAAGAAAAATTCCACCTTTTTCACTGGTGTCAATCCCATTATTATCAACACCTTATGCACTTCATAAATGAGCTCTTGAGGATATTCTCAACCTTAGAAAAACAAAACTCCGGGGGTTTAATTCTAGTGAATTCTTACTCTAGATGTCGTCGTACTCATATTAGAGTTCAGGAGAACCAAGAACTACCTATTGGATTGAGCCAACACTTTAAAAGAAGCCCTAAACTCCGCATTATTCACTTGCTTGACCAAAGGATCAACTGGAACTTGAGGAGCTTGAGGAGGAGATTCTTGTTCCATATTCTCATTCACATTCCTCCTAACACATGCTTTTCGAGGGGCGATTCCAAAAATTATTAGATAGGGATAGGAGAAAGGACATATAGAGTTACACTCTATCGCACGACTGCGAGTAATGAAAGAAGTTGATTTTCCTAATCATTTTATAGATTCTCATTAATATATATGACGCTCTTCACAATTATGAACAAGAATCTACTTGACAAGGCTAATGACAAATCATAAGACCTTCCTAAATCTTATGCTCTGAATACTAACTTTGTCATGACCCAAAGTATATCCTTTCTGTAATATGGTGTATACGACACCAAGAGGCCTTACAAAAGCCACTTACAATGCATAAAAAAGATAATAGTCTCAAAATCCATCTATGACATTAATAGTGATCTGGACGTAACCCTTATATCACAATAATACAGGAAAATAGGTATAATAAGAAATGAAGGCGAAGTCCAAGGAATATGAGGACTCACCAATCTTCAACATATATTAAGTGATCTCTAGCCACAGAGATGGAAAATTTGAATGTCCGACCCTACATTTGGGAAAAAAACAATGTAGGAAAGAGTATGTGTTGGTTTAAAATGTACCTTTGATTATAGAAATGCATAGATTTACAAAGTCATGCTAAAAAGGAACTTTTCAAGAAATGCAAATACCAAGTTAAAATCATAAGATAAGAGGTTAGAAAATATTGTTGTAACCATGGTCAATACAAGTAAAATTCATCTTTGAACACTTCTGGGGGACTTCTTGAAGTAACGTTAGCTCATCATTGGAAAATGGACTTATAATAAATAGAGACCATATGAGCTATGTCAAGGAATATGGTGTCTTCCCCACACCGAAAGTGTGTCCTTACCTGCAAATTGAAGAACCTTAATCTAGTAGGTAAAACTAGAGCTGCACATGAGAGTTTTAGATTTTGATATGTGAGTTAATTTTATAAAATTGATTCACATATTTAGGATTAGGTTTTTAGGAGTCTAACATCAAGGTACGAGTCCTCAAGGACAAACCAAAGGGGTCCTTGAGGAGGACCCCAAAGCAGTCCCTAAAACTGCCTAAAAGAGTGAGTTACGGATGGGAACTGAGGGGAGTAGGTCCATCCACACCACGTGGGTGAAGAACCCAAATTGTGAGCTTCAGTCCACCATATAAGGACCAGAAGGATGCAACATGAGTCTACTCACAGACTGTGGGTCCTAGGTCGTGGATCCTGCTTGCAAACTTGCGTAAGTTCAGCCATGGTAAGGTTAATTTTGGTAATTCCTATTTTAATTATTTTATTGTACCTTAGTTTAATATTGTTGTAGTATACCTATATATAAGGGTTAAAGATATTAACTAATCCTTTACTTTTTATGAAATCACAAGACTGAAATAATAACCACCTTTTCCCCCACATATTTCTCTCACTAAAACCACTATTGCAGAAGAAAAAACTTAAGGTTTAAGGTTCAAAGACTTATATTTTAACTCTATTTCATGAGGAATCTTCATATTTTATGGTATTTTGTCATATATGATAGCTTTCACCATAGAGCCCCTTCAAAGTTCAATTTTGATACAGTGTTTCTCCAAAAGATTAGGGTTTCACTCACAGTCATGGGTTGAATTGATTGTTGAATTAATGGTTTATTTACGATGAAGTATGATTGAATTGATGAATTATTAGGTTTATGATTAACTACCCCAAGAACCCATGAAATCCCCTATTTCCCCAATTTGCATCTTAAGTGTGGCTATTGATGTATCATAGTCCAATTGAGTGAATAGTGGTTTTTTATCGTGAAATTAAATGATTTTATTATGATTATACATGTATTCTTAATTAAACTATGTTTCTAGGGTGAAATTGATATAGTACATGTTTTATGAACACTTTGAAAGCGAAGTGTGTATAATGATGATATTATCATAATGTTATTGAAAGGAAAACCTCACACACACTTCATGCATGAATGTAATTATGATGTAACTATGGTGGTGTTGAAAGGTTATGATTATATACACATGGCTAATCATGAAAGTTATATGACTATGATAATCTTGTTGTTTTGAATGAAAGGTTATTCGCATGAACACACAGTGAAAATGATATGAAAGGTTTAGTCACATATAAATGATTCTATGTTTGAAAAGCAATTCTCACCTAATGAGACTATGAGATATATCCTCATATTTTTGTGGATTAAGTGTTAAGTCACTCTCCCATAAACATGAAGGTAAGTTAAGACTCAACATGAACTTAAAGGGAAATATACCTAGCATCGAGTGGATATGAATGTTAGATAGAAGCTTTTACGCCAGTTAGTCTAACATCCCAAATGAAAGAGTTTATGTCACTTAGTCTGGTATCCCAAATGAAAGAGTTCATGTAAGTTAGTCTGGAATTCCAAATAAAAGAGTTTACATTAGTTAGTCCGGCTTTCTAAATGGATTCCTTTTACGCTAGTCAGCGTTCGTTCCCAAAAGAGTTATCTCATAAGATTGAAACCTTTTACCTCAGTAAGTCCGAGTTTCTAGTAACAATCTCCTTATCTTATAACTATATATGTCCATGTAGATCTTTAGCTAGTGGATCCACCTAAGTTAAATAAAACATCAATTGTACCTTAGGCAAGTAGAAAACCACTTTATGGTGTGGGGTATGACACTGGATTCCAGGTATCTCACATCGTCTATGTTTGTGAAGACTATTTCCCTCTATGAACAAGAACATGAACTATGAGCAAGAACATGAGTTATGCACCATGGTTCTTTCAGAGGCTCTACTTAATGTGTGTGGGGGTATGGGATTTCATCCTTGCATTGCACAAGTAGGCTTTGAGAATGGTCGTGGTAGGTTTATCTTATGATATGATGACCTATGAGTTAATGCATGCTTTATATGAAATATGAACATGAATATGAGCTATATTTATGACTTTTCAAGGAGCTTTACTAAGTGTGAGTGTGTGCATGAGACTTCATTCATGCATTGCACAAGTAGGCTTTGAAAGGCGTTATGGTGTGATTTCCTCATGATATGAAGATATATGAATTATGCCTGTATGATATGGATTGTTGCTAAGAGTAGTTTTTCTTCTTATAAGCTATGAACATAAATGTTTCCTTATCTATGAGTATTAACTATGGATGAAATCAAAGCATGATAAGTATGATCTTGGTGTCCTAAAAGTGGTACTTAGTGTAGATGGGATTATGATATCTTATCTATGCCTTTCACAAGTATAATTTAGGGTTACTTATGTAATGGTTGTATTATGATGAGCTGATTTTGATATTTAACTATGTATATGAAATATGTGTTATGATGATTGGGGTATGCATTATGTTTTTGTTGGAGGTTATTCTTGTGATTATGTTGATATCCTTTGTGCTAAGATGAATTGTATATGAGTTTTCTTATGGGTTAGATTCCCGAACTATTTCAAAGATGATGTTCAAAATTGGCATATAGCATGATTCAACTAAAAATGTCACCTTTAGCGTGTTTTAAGGATTTTTATACATTGTTATAATGCTTAGTGAAATTTTTGTACTAACCCATATTTCTATGTTTTCTATGAGTGTAGGGCCTGGTTGTTGAGGTGTGCTTCTTCTATTGTTCAAATCTTTGATTTATTCTCTCCACACTCTTGGTGAGTCCTCAGAGTTTGAGGACGGAATTTGTTCATTTCTAGTGTCTTTCTTACATTGTCTATTGAGAGTATGTTTTAAAGCATGCTCTTAAGTGGTATAGGCTACACTTTTAAGTGTTGGCATGTCATGATATAATTGGTAACACTTATTTACACATATGACTACAATTTTAAAGTGTGTTGTTTTTATAATTCTAAAAACAACACTTTACAAGTGTTGTTGCATTATAGTTTTTTCTAAAATTATCACTAAAATATTGTATTCCCTCCAGTATATTTAACACTCCATCCAATTTACAATTGGCCCAAAAAAAGAATTTATATAAAAAAAAGCTCACTGTACCTTTTTCCCCAGATCAAAATAGGAGCTGCTAAATCAATTCAGTCAGACACAAAACCCTATTTCCATCTCCTTCACATTTAATCACATAAATTCGCTATTGTAGTTTTATATAGTTCTTCTTTCTACATATCTTGTTGTTATTGTACATTTCTCTCTTCTTCTTCGCCTTCGTTGGGAAAGTGGGGAAACATTTCAAATAATTCGGACATCATTATGTATATAAATGAGTGTATGTATGTATGAGTATTAACTAGTTTTGTTGTAACAACTAAATTTGTATAGTTAAGAGCACTCCGCTCCCTGACTTCCTTCAAGAAGGCTATCACGGACGTCAGTTGTATACTTTGTCCATGAAAAGTTATATTTCCTTACTCTTTATGACTCTTAGAACATGTCAATCATTTTTTTAAGTTGTATTTATATTTCTTGTATAATAGTATCTTTATATACAGTATGTCCCATTATATCTTTCAATATCTAGCTATCCAAATGTGGTATACTTAAGCTCCCAACCAACAACTAGAATATATTTCTTCCTTCTCATTAATGCTTGATCTTTAGTATGAGCAGAAATTTTTCAACATCTTGCTGTTGTAGAGCCTACCCGAACAATCTAGTGAAGTCGTCCCATTAATGCAGTAATCAAATCAATTTCAACAAATAGAGGATGAGCAGATTACATGGTATTAGTCGCATAATAGCTGCTATCAGCTTCTCAATGAATTCCCATATTAAATAGTCTTCCTTTAATTAGAAATATCTTTCCTCCACTTCCAGCTAAAGAATAAATCATTTTTTAGGAATTTTGAATGCAACTCTTAACAACATTTTCTGATTTTAAACAGGCCTAGTTCAAAGAAAAGTTAAGTAACTCAGTACATAGTTTATTATAGTTTTTTATTCAAGGAAAGGTTTCTGTTGATTTTGAAAATAGAAGACATTGTTTAATAATTATACAAGTTTTATTTTAAAATGAGTGGTTAATTCTAAGAAGGGGGGAGGCGCCCTGAATCTATCAAAAAGCTTATTGATTTAATTGAAGAAAACTAAGACGATTAGCTTAGCTAGCATTCCGGGAGAATCTAGTCATTTAAGAACTTCGTTGCCACTAGTAAATTAGACCATCCCTAAGATTTCATTGTCAATACACTACTAACCTAACAATTGGTATTGTTTGTAAGTCTAACTCCATTCCTCTTTTTGTGAAACTTTTATTCAACTATAACGATGTGTGCACACTATATAAACTTAAATTGCTCGTTTGTTTCGCTTTTCCTCTGCCAGCTTAAAATTTTCATTGTAAGAAACACGGAAAAAGAAAAATCATACACCTTAATGTATAGTAAATTTTTACTTGTAACCAATTGACTTTTAATCAAGCAATAGTTGTAAGGAGAATGGAGGCATCGTGATTATTAGATATACATTCACATGTAACCAGTTGATGTGAAGTAAAGTATTTCTATCCGAGAAGTGCCTCAAGCAATGCATCTATGTTCCTTTAAAAAAGTGGAGAAGGTGAGTATTGAATATAACGAAATCGAAATATAAGTATTGGTCGATGCTAAGGTTAATTTCTATTATAGCACCATTATGTAAATAATGTTTTCATTTGTTAAATCACATCTGAAACCAATGCGATAAATAAGGAAGACTATCATTTCGAAATTGCATTGAACTCTAATGTGTATTATCTACCTTGTGTATTCCAGGAATGATTTCAGAAAAATCGTATTTCCATTAGTTACTTTGCTTTAATGGTTTATGTTACCAGTTTCAAAAAAATTTTTTGTTTTAATGGCCCCAAATTATTAGAGATTGAGGTGTAACTCATTGATAATACATGTTGTGGAGAATTTGAGTTTGCCTGAGATTGCTAACAAAGAAGGGTAGATTTTAGTCTTACATGGACTACGCATTCTTGCTAGGATATACAGAGGAGAGTAGCACAGGAGAGTAGAAGCATCATTATTGATTGAGGTGCAGTTCAATGATAGTACATGTTGTGTAGAATTTGAGTTTGCCTGAGATGCCTAACAAAGAAAGGTAGAATTTTAGTCTTACATGGACTACTCTTTCTTGCTAGGATATACAGAGGAGAGTATATCCAAAAGTAACTAGTTGAACTGTAGCAGAAAGTTTCTAGATAAAAAAGCCTCAAAAAATTCTGCAGAAGAAGTTTATGTATTGAATATAATAGAATCATACTAAATTAGTGAGAGTTTCTTCGGACTACCAAGGGTAGTTCCGTGTTCCATAACAATATGGAAGAAGTTTATATATTTTGATCTCTTTTTTTCACAAGTCTGGCAATCCCTCTTATCTTTTCTTCACAGGGAACATGGTAGGCAGAGGGGTTATTGAGTTCTGTGATTATGGACCTCCGGTAAGAAGTTAAAAATTTATCTAGTATATTAAATGAGTACCTCTATTTCTTTTCCGGTAATATATGTAACAGGTGAGGAATCTTATACCTCTATCTGGTCCTCAAGTTGCGATAACTTCTATTCGCTTCCGTGGTGTATGTTCCCTTTGACCCCATGATGAACTAGACATTTTGAACTTCTCATAGTTATTTTTTGGGGAAACATTATTTTGTCTTGATTCTTCTTTATTTTCATAGTGAGGTATCAAAGCATTCTTGAAGACTCTTTGCTCAAGTTAGCTATTTACACCAATTTTATCCAGGTCTGCCCTTCTCATTTCATATGCACTGACGCAACTATGTAGTCCCTTATTAAATGTTATCCTTTAATGCAATTCCTCCCACTTCTTGCTCCTGCAGGTTACTTACGAATCCTAAATGTAAGTAACAAATTATGTGATTTTGCTATATCTGTATAAAACTTATTTGTTTCAAATGCGAAAGTCATTTATATTAGAAGTACACTAAGCCGTTATTTTATTTCAATGGAGATTTCGTCAATAAAAATATTCCTCTTTGTTGTCTAAAACAAAAAATTTAGCTCATCATTATTAGCTGATCTTTTTTGCATTCTTTTGTGGTATTTTACGCTTTACAGGACATACCTAACTATAGAAAAGGATGTAAGTTTCTTACATTACTCAACAATGAGCTACACAGAAACTCTAGTGACAACAAAAGGCTTGGAAGCTTGGAAAATTTAGTACTTAGTACAATGAGTATGGAATATTGTAACACTTTGAAAATCCAAGACGAGTCTTAGAGCCTAACATAGGTGCCATGGGGTCTAAGCACTGTTTTAAGACCTATTTTAATCGATATAGGTCATTTAGAAAGTTTAAGAACCAAAACATCCAAGAACGTATATGACGTTCGGAAACTAGTTCTAAGGCGTACTAGCGTGCCTTAGCCTATTTGACTAGATTTTAGGAGTCGGAAATCCATGAAATTAGGTGGAAGGGTGAAGAACATGTGTTTAATTAAGGTGATTCGTGGCTGAAATGTCTAGGTACGAATCCCCAAGGACGAACCAAGGGCCCTTGAGTAGGATCCTTGAAAGTTGAGGTCAACACTGCCTAGGCAGTGTGCATCGACGAGATGCAGGCAATGATCCGTGTATGGATCGACGGGGTATCATTGCCAAACTTCGATTCATACTTAGAAAAATAGAGGAAGCCTCCTCCTGCACCAGTCTCTGACCAAGACGATGGTTGTGCAGGACGGAGGCGGGACCAACCGTCAACTCACAGACAGCCTGTCGACGGGATTCCGTTTGTGAGGGTCAAAGTTTTCCTACATGTTTTAATGTTGGTTCATTTAATTAGTTAAGTGGTTAGGAGGTTAATTAAAGGTTTAAATTAGTCTAACTAAGTTAATTAACTTCCCCTATAAAGGCTCCAACCCACATTAATCTAAATACAACTCACCAAAATAAACTCTCTTCGTTATCACTCTATTTGAAAACCACCATTGAAGACAAGCTAGAGGGAGGTTTTGGGGGATGGAAAGGGATGATTTCACCATCAAATCTTTATCAAACATTAAGGTATGATATCTAATTCACCTTTGAGACTTTTTTCCTCAATGGTCTCCTTCAAAAAAAATTTAAAAAGATGAGATTTCATGTGGGTTTCATCCAAAGTACGAAATTGATGTTGTGAACTGAGTTGTTTATGGTTTATTTAGTATATAATAGATATATTAACATGTATGTTAACTTTATTATGATCAATTGTAATGGTTTGACTCAAATTGAAAAAGACGATCCTTAACCCTTAACCCTAGGTTTGATCTTGATGTAAATTGGGTTGTGATCGATTCAATTGTCTTGATTATGGGTTAAATCACTATTAGATGATGTCGTTACAATAATCATCAACAAATTGGAGTGAATTGTAGTCTTTCATACTAGTTTTGAGAAGATGATCTAGGTTAGAAGGTGAATTGACCTAGGCATCTTATTTTAAGCTATGATCTAGTATTGAATTGTGCTATAGTGTTTATTCTAGTCTTGTTATCATGTTGAATATTGAACTATGATGTTGGACATCTAAATTGGGTTGAATTATGGGTTGATGGTAAGACCCGTATGATGAACTATGAAGGAGACTTGGTAAGTCTTGTAATCTCTATTCTTTACTTCCACTTGTGGTTAATTGTGATTAAGTCATGATGATTGTGCTGGAGTATGCCTTATTTAGGATTTATAGGGTGGTATGATGTTGAATTGAAATGTGCTGATTATGGTTGTTAGGTTGATTAAGATGTACATTCTATAAGGATGGTGATCTATACAATTGTGCCTTATTATGAAGTGATATATAATGTGTTAATCTCACCGATATGAATTGTGATGAAATGATTTATACTCATACAATTCTTATTGAGCTATTGATGATGATGATTATACAAGGGGTAGACCCTATGACCTAAACTAAGCTATGATTGATTATTAAAGCCTTAAAGACATTTCAAAAAGTGACTCTATCTTAGCACCGAGGAACTAGATTAAGGAGTGTCCCTTCCCACATAGAGATGGTAGAAGCACTAAATTACTATTGAGATTGGAGACTATAATGCATGGAGCTTAAAGAGAGTTGCACTTGTTGGCCTTGAGGGGAGTCTTAGGAAGATGTTCTTATATATGGTGGTGCTGTGATAATATATGATATGTACATAATGAACTTGCACATTGTTCATAATATATGTTGATTAGTTCACTTATGAGAATGGGTTGGGTTATATTGTTAAAATAAGATAAAATGTAAATCTAAATGTTATACTATGTGGAGTTGGATATTGGTTATGGTTTTCTTGTTTGGGATACTTGATTGAGTAAGGTTATGGGGCTTTTCTTAGTCATTGCACTTGTTGTCTTGATAAGGATTCATTAGTAGTTGTCTTGATTATTATGATAAAATTGACTCTTAGTCATGCTTTTGATGTTATTCCTTGATTATAGGGTTGTGATAAATCATGGGTTCAGGTATGTTGGGATACATATTACTTGTTTGAGTTAGTAAGCATGTTGGTTGATTGGTATGACTTGCTTGATTTTGCATTAGACTTTTAAAAGGGTAAAATGACAGGTTTTGACTAAATGTCCCTTTTTATCTTGTTTTGCTTTATATGGTCTCATACTTAGTACATGTGGAGTACTAACCCCATTTTCTTCCTTTTTCCAAACATTTTAGGTTCTGGTCGTTGAAGGCTCATCCGAGACGACTTGAAGAAGGCTTGGATATTCTCTATCATCCAAGTGGATAGATCCTCACTTTTTGAGGGCGATGCCAATATCTTGCCTATGAAGTTCCTTTGTTTTTCTAATACTTCTATGTTCATTCCACTTTCATTGCGTACGACTTGTATAAGACTATATGTTGCTTCTGTACATTTGATGTAGGGCTATGCCCAAATTGTGATGATCGTTTTGATGGTATGAGATGAGACAATCTTTGAGACTATCTTTCTATCTTGTATATATGTATGTGCAATAAGAGTTGAAGGCTATGTAACTTTCATATACGAAGGGTCTATGTATACTCGATACGTATTTATTATGTGTATGTAGAGGTCTATATAAACATCCAAGTAGATGAAATTAAAAGTTTTAAATTTTTCCGCATTTTCAATCTATGAATGTAATGACATGAGACTAAGAGGCTAGTCTTAGTCCTCAAATAGGGCGACGAAATTTTGATAACAAAGCAGACCTCATGGTTTTGGTACTATCCTGATGGTTCCTTCAACACTGTTTTGCCTGCTCAGAAGTTAATTATTAACATTTATGCGTCACATAATCTCACATGTTTCTACATAATTCACTTTTTTCTGATCGTAAATCAATCTAAATTTCACTGTGGAAGTACACAGAACATTTTAAATGGGTCATGTAATCCCTGATTTCTGAGAGGATATATCCTTATCTTGATGTATCATTTGTGTATATTTGTAAGTTACTTCTTTGCCATTGTATCAGTTGTTATTGTGTTTACAGAGTTAGGCGTATGATCTGTTATACAATGGAGGAATTTTTTTGCCTTTTATTCTGTTTCAGATAATCTTAGCTCTCTTTCTCTTCCCTTTTTCCTCCTTGCTAGCAATGGATTGTAAGTATTGTTCTACTTTAACCATTAACAACTATTTGATCGATTTCAATGTTGGAATTCAACTTCAAAGGCTCGTGCATGACCTTCAAAAAAGTAAGCTGGATTTCTCTTTCTCATGGTTTGTGTGATCACGTATATAAAATCTGGTTGTCACAGAAGTTAGGAAGTTAAATTGAAATATTATTTTGAATCTACTACTATTGCCTTTTAGACAACAAGACTTGACAAATCCTTGTCAAAAAAATTATGGATTTTCAAGGCGTATACAACACTAGGGAAATTATTGGTATGATAGCATTTTCAAGTGTTCTTAACCTTCTTTGTTTGTAAATTTGTATTTAAGCTGCTCATACTAAGGGAAAGCTGACTTATTACTGCTAAAAACGAAATCATATAATCTTAATGTTTATTCTAATATGGCCTTTCATATGAATGTCCCATGGTCAAGGGAAGTACCAAATACATATATAATTATGTGTTTACCTGAATTACATCTGGTTTGACTTAACAGTGTGTTCCAAGGAATATGCTTAGTTTGCCATTATTAGTTGGTTTCAAATTTTGTCTAATTTTTCCGTTTCTCGAGCAACATGTGTTGAAATAGGACTCTGATTGCTGGATGTGTTTGTAACAACACGAATTTCTATTTATTGTTGCAGGAAATGTAGGATTCAATAAGAAAAGGCTAAGAAGCCATTGTTGCTACAGATTGTGTTCGCACGGTAACATTTGTGATATCCAAGTATTTCTTTTAAATTTAGTTGTAGAAAGTATTGAAAGGATTCTAATAAGGATTTAATGAATATTTTTTTAAATGATTGGGATTGTATATCAGCGGTGATACGATGATGTGGGATGAAATGTCATGGGATATTAAAATCGTGGCCACAAGTCAATTCAATCAATTGAAGTTGATGCGAACTTTTTGAATATTAAAATGTTAAATTTATATTTGATTTTTTTGGAATTCATTGCTAGTGCACATTTTTGATATATTGTTTTATTACTATTTGTTCCTAGATATTGTTTCTTCAAAGTAAATTGCAATTATATGTGTTATGTGTTATTTATTAGATAATCAAAGAGACACCAATAATGTGGAAGCAAAGTCCACACATAAAAAGTGTTGTTTCAGGTAATAAAAACGTTCTCATATAAGGTTCTAGAAGTGTGGCCTTATTATATAGAATAGGGAACACTTTATAAGTGTTGTGTATAAGGCAACACTTAAAAAAGTGTTTCCTTATCAAAGGTCACGCTGGTTAATGCAACCCCTGTAACAGTGTTGCCTAAAGTCAAAAAGTGTGTCCTTTTCTTGTTTAGGGTACACTTTATAGGGGTGGATGTGGGCCTAAAATGGTGTAGTGAAAGGGGAAAACTTGAAAAGAGGTCTAGAGGAAAAAAGTGGTATAGGCTTGTTGATGATAATTCCTTCGAAGAAAGGTGGCATGGGCAAGATCATTCAAGTAATAGACAAGGTTTTATGGAAAAAGCTTTTCCAATTTTCCCCCAAAGTTTAATCAAGAGAGTGTGGCTATCCCTAAATCTCAAGGAGTGAGTAGTGGTAGATCTTATGTGTTTAAGACTACTTGTGCTAGGTATGGAAAACGACATGATGGTAAGTGTCTTGCCGGCAAGAGGGTTGATATAGTTATGTTGAAAGTAGCCACTAAATGGGAGATTGCCCGATTCTCATGGCTAGAAGAAGAGAATGGAAGCAAACTCCTGCAAGTGGTTAGGGTACTAGTACACCAAGGCAAATGAAGTATTATGCACTTATCATTTGATGAAACTTAGAGGGATCTCCGGATAAATGTACCGGTAGGTTAAAAGTTTTCATAGTAATGTATATGCTTTATTGGATCCCAGTATTACCTTATCTTTTGTGATGCCTCATATGGAATTGAGGTTTGATGTTCCCTCTGAAGAGTTATTAGAACCATTTTCGATTTATACTGGCTAAGAGAGTGTATAGAAGATGTCCCATTTGCCTATACCATAGATTTACTCTTGTTAAAGTTGGTAGGATTTGGATACATTGTTATTAAACCTCTATTGGTTTTAGAACTCGATAAGGTTATTATGAGTTTTGGTGATGCTTTGGGATTGTGTGAAATGTACTGTATTTGAGGTCTTAGTAACGAGCTTACTCCAAAGGGGGATATGATATGCTTAGATAGAAAGATTGCTTGAGAGTCCAAATATACTCATCATTTTCTTCTATTTTCGTTCTAGCTTGAGACCAAGATTTCTTTCAGTCTTGTTTTACGTCTTTGGAGTCATGAGTGTTTTTGAAACTTCCATGATCTCCTTATTTTATGCATGTTTATAAGAGAATTCATTCATGTTTAGTACAGAATGAGTGTTCCTGTATATGTTCCTCATGTGGCATAAGATGATTTGATGAACATGCTTTGTATTCTTTTGATAAAATTCCATATTGGCTCCATATTGTTGTGTTTAACTTGCTTTTAGTTGGAGAAGGTAGTTCCTCCTAAGATTATGTGATAGATGATGCTGAGAAGAGTTTCTATAGCCTTACTCCCAATGTGGAAATGGTGTAGCTAGGTAGCAAGGTTATTATGTGTTTAGGTGTTTCCATGATTTCTTTATACTATGAATTTTCATGAAAACTTGTTTTTGACAGAAAATGAGTTACTGGGAATTCTTCTCCTCATTTTGTAGTGCAGTGAGTATGAGTTGGTTATTGTACTTCATATGAAGAATATATGAACTTGCTTTATTACGGAGTTGAGAGATTTCTCCTTGAATAAAATGCTTTTTTAGAGTAAATGGCATATGAGATCAATGAGAGTGTGTTGAGCATGTTATGACTAGGAGAAGGTAGTTCCTCCTGGAACATCACTAGTTATGATAATTTCATGAATTATGGGTTCCTACATCCTTATGTCTCATTAATCATGTTGAGATGAATTTGATGTTCCCTCCATGCTAGTATGTTGTATGGATGATTGTTTGATAATCTTGAGTCTTTAATTCAGAGAGGTATTTAGAAATGTCATTCGAGAACGATTGTTCCCAAGAGGGACATAATGTAACACCCAGAAAAATAGTAAGTGAAACTAGACCCTCACATGATATTTTCAGAGTTTGATATGTGGGTTAATGTTGTAAAATGGCTTCCCCGTACTTATGATGAGGTGTTTACGGGTTTAACTTCAAGGTACGACTCCTCAAGGACAAACCAAAAAATTTTCTCTTATAACAAAAAATATTAAGATTGAATCAAAGTCATTGTTTATTACAATTAACTTATTTCATCACATCCATGACTTCTAATATGTATTATTATAATTAACTTATTTCATCACATCCATGACTTCTAATATGTATTATTATAATTAACTCATTTCATCACACCCATGACTTCTATCAAGATATGTATAGTCTCAGTACTTTTTGTGATGGGTTGGTAAAACTCCAATTTATAGGGGTGTAATAATGGGATTTCATATTGATTTAAATGATTGAGTATGTTGCATTGCACTATTTAATTATTGTTCACTGTATATAAATATCTTAGCATGTGATTTATTTAAGGGTTAAGGCGAACAACTTAATCCTACTTTACATCTCTAATTCGTTTTTAAATGAGACCAATAATAGTGGCTAACAGGCTCAATGTTTCCAATGTATCTGACTTTAGTTGTAAAAGCAAATTAATTGGTTGATATGTGAATTACATTAACGGGACAGGAAGGAGATTTTACGATATAATACTATGAGATTGAAAGAAGATTATCATTACTGAAGATGATACCGAGTTATCGCTGCAAACCCCGAGATATTATTACGGCAAAGGATGAACAAAAATCCAGAGCTCTGATTCAGATTTCTCTCAATTCATCCCCTCATGAGGAATTACCAAATCATTTGACCCTTCAGCCACCCAACTTTTCTATTGTTGGTATGCTTTGTCGAGCAATGCAATTATACACTTCCCCTGCACCCCCACAATCAAATTAAATCAATTGAAATCTGTTTTGTTTATCATATTACTACTACTTGATCTGGAAATTGCTTAATTAAATTTTATGGAATAATCTACCCATTTGTCTTATTCGTTACAATATATTAGTCACAATTTAATTTACTGGTTGGATTGTCATCGTTACACTCCTTGTGAGATTTGACCCCACCTCTTAGTTGAGTATTTTCCATTGAAAACTATCGCTCACACTTTAAATTTGTTGTAGATAATAGTTTGAGTTGTATAAGATATTTGCAATACCTAAAAAATAAAATCCCAGTAGGCACTGTCTAGACGAGTTACCCAAATTTCCACAATCATAGATACCTCTATCGAGTGAATCGCCACATGAAGGATGTGGTGATCTTCCAAGTCTACCTCTGCCAGATAGAACTACCCCTAGAAAATTGTATTGGGGCATTTCAATAATCTCTAACTGCCACCCACACCCCAACACTCCGTGGGGCGGACAAGTACCATATGAACACATGCTTTACAGGTAACATATGATGAGAAAATAAACTACTATGCAGATAGATTCATTAATGAGAAGCTTCATATACAACACATGTCGACTAGTTGAACCAATACATGTGTCAACTAAAACTATGAATACAGATGATAGCTTTAAAAGTATATAAAGACTCCGCTCTAATCAACGATAGTACGAATATGAAAATGTGCATAGTAAAGATACGGAAAATTCTTGAATCAAGATGGAGCTCACCAACAACCGCTGAGTATCATATTCTTCAATTGGGGAAATCTATTAATTGAGTATTTGTACTTGCAACATCAAATACATTATTCTCAATAAGGGATGTAAGTATGAAAGAATTTTACTAAATATGTATGGAATAGTACAACAATATGTAATATGAGAGCTCGAGCGAAGCAAAAAACCACTAGATATGGATTAGAGACCACCTTTGCTTATACTTTTGGGATCGTGTACGTTACATTCTTTTCTTTATTTTTCGTATGTGATAATCTTAATATGACATATCATATAAATGACCATCCGATCAGGGGTAGAAAAGGATGACCCATGTTAGGTATTTTAACCCCTAGGATGATGTCCTCATAATTCCACAAATTGGGACTGACCCATCCTAGGCTATCGCCCCTGAGCTGCCACCCTTTTATACCAATTGCGATTGGCCCATGATAGGCTTTGGCACCTGATCTGCCACTCTTCTATACAAATTGGGATCTACCCATTCTAGGAATTTACCCCTCGGCTTCCACCCATAATTATACATATTGCTTCACATAGATTCTTTGATCATTGATACTGTTGTTTATCAGTTCATAACTCTTTTGAGATTGTTCTTTGCATAACCTTAACTCTTTGAGATTGTTGTTTTAGTGGTCATAATCATTATTGATATTTAGAACTACTGACCAGCATTAGAAAACATATGAATATGGACTTGTGATAATACCAATAATTTGGGAAGCAAACGTGACACCAACGAAAAACTAAGGAGCTTATATGACTCATTGAGCATGTTGACATCTCAAATTGGAGAACATCAAGTGAAGACATTTAACAGTCAGCCAAGAAATTTGAACTCTATATGATATCAAAATACTGACTAACTATAATATATAATAATATATATATGAACGTGGAACCATGGGAGAAAGTGCGCATATTTCAAATAAAGACTAATACATATTCCATGTAAGTACGTAGTAAAATGTAAAATAGGTCAAGTGGTGATTTTGTGAGGTAACATTATAGTCTAACATAGTAGGGGTAATAACTAAAAAAGGGAACATATTAACATGTGAAAATATGACATTTACAATGGAATAGAAAGGTGAAGCAAGATTGCATAATATGCGCAGATTGTATATCCAACATGTAAACATATGTACCATATCTAATCTAGGATCATTTTGATTTATATAAGGGGAATACAAGCCAAGGGTACTTTGATTATAAAATAATACTTGGCTTAGTAAGCAAGTACCTTTACTCATAAAATCATATCATTGTACCCACTTTAATTTACTAGTAAAAACTGCAACTATAGATCAGTCACTACTAAGGGCACTTAGAAATCTTACTTTGTAATAGAAGTGTTTTATTTATGCCAAAGAAATAGGAAATCGATTAGTCTTGCTTACCTTATTTTCAGACTAATATAACTATCATCATTCAACCTCCCCTTTGATGCTAATCTACAATATAAGTCATGATTAATTTAATGTTAGAAGATAATAATGTTAAGTCCCTCCAAAAATAGAAGTTAAACACTTGACGGGAAGTAGGCCCATACAACCCTTACACAAATGGTGAACCACCACACCCTTCTTCTACTCATTAATACAAGTTCATACTTCATTTGACAACATACCCAAGCTTCCCCCAACAACAATATACACAAGCCAGCCACTATCAATCCCAAAATATCTTTCAGCGTAATAGGAGGATATTGAACTAAAGGATTTATGACCATCCATGAGTTCTTGAAAAATGTAGACAAATTCTCTACCCAAAAAATGTATTTAAAGAGCGGCAAAAATTGGAAGTAGCCTTACCTTAGTTTCTTGAAATTCATCCGTTAAACTTCTACTTCAACAACTGAAGATCTCCTGAGAATTTTTACTTGAAAAAGGTGAACAATATTCAGTAACCCTAAGGTGTTTTAGGGCTGTTGTGTTAATCCAACAAAGACAAAGAGAGAAACTTAACAAATCTTAAATTTTGTAAGTTAAAAATGAAGTAAAAGATCTGATATCTATCCCTTTAAATGATGGTGCATTTGCCCACTTTCTTGGCCAATTTTGTCCATATATTTTCAAGTAGATGACCCACCTACTTGTCCTTTAACTTGGGCCTTTTTGACTTCAACACTTATTGGGCCTTGCTGCCAATTATCCCTATATTTATGTCAATTTGGGCCATAATTAATGAAAGTAGGCAATCCACCTACTTGGACTTTTAAATTGGACCTTTTTTGACTTGAAAATATTGGGCTTTGGCTTTCCAATTCCCCTTATTCTTCTAATAAACTTGGGCTCAATTAATTCAAGTAGGTGGTAGTGTACTTGGCCCAATAACATGGTCAAAAGAGTCTTACTAGGTGATGCACCTACTTGGTCCTTTGGGCTTGTCAATAAGTCAAAGTAGGTGATGCACCTACTTGGTCCTTTGGGCTTGTCAATAAGTCAAAGTAGGTGATGCACCTACTTGCCAACTACTAGATTAGTCAAGTCAAGCAAGCACCTCACAATTGTATTCAATTTCTAGACCGTAATACCTTTAGCTTAGTTTAAAACTTATATACACTATGTCAATTTAAATATGAGACTCTAATACCACCATCTCAGGTTCCAATACTTCCATCCATTTCAAATTAATTGGGTCCCCTTAATTGATACATATTGTTCACTTCAAACCTATTTTATTGTCACTAGTCGCATAGGAAACCGAGTCCATAACTATACCAAAAGATAATTTATAAGTGTCATATAAATAGAACTAGTACACGTCGAAAATAGGGTGTTATATTCTCCCCCTCCCCCCATTATAATCATTCGTCCTCGAATGATAGGTGAAGCTGACTGTTTAATTAACCTCGGAATACCATTAGGTGATTTGTGAGAGTTTCCTTTGTAAACAGAACTATCAAAAAATATATTGACTAATCTAAAACACGTATAGAAGTCTTGCATGACGTCTCAATAGATATGGTTTATGAAATCAGAATATAACAAATTAAACCCTTTTCTTGAACATGTGATACACAAATACAACTCATACAAATAAGGAATTTAACAAACCTAAACACAAGACTTTTAATTGACATATCAAATATACATGCAAATGTTAGTAGGACCTATAATCATATAAGGAGATAACATGATCTAAGACCCTTATGTTGATGTTTAGAATGAGGAGATGTATTTAGGGTATCTACCATCTTTTATACCCAACCAAGTATCTTATGTTAAATTTTAGTCCTTCAACCTTGTGTGCTAGCCTCCAGGCCTTAAAAATCAAGAATTACTATGGTATCTCCTAATTTTTATATGGAACTGACATTTAAAATCATAGGCCTAATCTATTGGGGCTCTACTTTCCCTTCTCTTTTATCCTATGATGTTTTTCAAAGGTGAATCTTATAAGAATGCATAGCTATTTAATAATATCTCTAATGTTTTATGTCGCACCTTCTGATATGGAATCATTATAAATTATTTACCTATGGTTGTGATAAAATTTACCTATATGAACAGCCTTTTACGATCAAACTTTTCACTACATAATGTTACAAGAAAACGTTTTCCCAGGTTATTCAAAACTCAAGTAAGTAAGCACAGAGAGGGGAATACTATACGATAAACAAGTCACATTGGGTATGACACATGCCTGCATACTATCCCAAAATGGAGAGCATGGTACAAGCATTAATCTATAAAAATAATATGGTGTACACGCGCATATGAATAGTAGGGTAGCGTGTGAGTGGATAAACTATTATAAGAAATGTAGGAAATTGAATAGATGAGCATATACTGCATGAGTAGAAAAGCTAATAAATATATATTATGCAGCAAGTAGACTATATGACATGTAGACATATAAGAAAATGAACTACCATAAAAAAAATCACATTGAGCAATTGTGTTCTATTGTATGGATTGGTGGAATAACATGTCAATTAAGTACACATGATATATAACCACATGAAAAATGGCTAGAAAGGCTATAAGGCCTCTAATGTTTAAGAAAGTAGGCTGCGAGGCATGTAATATGTATAATATAAATTGTTTATGATGCATATGATATGTAAACAAGTGATATGCTAGTCATATAATCCAAGAGCACTAAATTTTTTTACCATAGCATATGATCAATTAGCACGCATTACACACACAATTTGGAAAACTGCTATATGAAAAGTAACATGTGCAATAAATAACATGTAAGGAAAAGGTCCTACAAAAACATATAACAATAACAAGGTTTCTTTGAAACGGATAACAGTTACATGTAAGCATTCTATGACATTAGGTAACATTTGAGAAAGTGATCCACAAGGGTAATGATATACAAATAGATAAGTTATAGAACATGCATTGTGCATAAATATTTAACAAGCAATCTTTGGAAACTACAAGATATCCTATAAAACCACTCTACTATATTAAGGGTAAACACACAATCTTAAGCGCTAAGTCACGAGTGGGATAGTTCTGCTCAGATTTCTTACTCACTACAAAGCACATACAATTTATTTCCCCACATGCGCTCTTCAATCTCCTAAGAATTATTATAGGTATTCTGCTAATGGGATTTGGCTTCTATCTAGGTCAATCAAAATAATTCTGTTAAGATAGAAAAATAAAATCCTTAATAGTTCATCTTTAGGAGTGGGAGTCCAAAGTCAGCATTGCCTTCATTACTAGCTTGTTACATCACACTCAATGCCTTGTGCCTTTTGAAAGTCATAATGGAAAATTAATAGTGAAGCTTGAAAGCACCATAAAACAAGAACTATATTAACAAGTAAATCTTAGAATTCCTTGTTTATAGAATTCCTCTTTTTATAGAGTTAGCCGCTTTGGGCTCAACTAGATAGGTCTGGTCATATTTACAGAATTCCTCTTTTTTTTTGTATGATAAGTGAGGGTGCTCCAACTCATTTACCATGCATATAGGTAAAAAACACTACTAGAATGTGGTCTATTTTTCCTCTCCCTTCACTAGACTATAATTGACAAATTAATGCACGCATATATTAAATGAATCTTGTCGTAACTCTAATCAATTTCATTAATGTATATACATGTGTCTAACGTTGTACTTCTCTTTTATACTAATTGCGTGGATGAACTAGGCCCCTGTATTTTCTATATATATAACCTTTCTATTCAACTCCTTTTCTTGTTGTTATCAAGACCTAATATCAAGGCTTGAACCAATGCTAAAATTGACTTCTTTGTGTAACAAAGGTTCACAATGTTTTTCCCAGGTGCACCATTATAACTTATTAGGGTTGAAGAATTGATACCATTTTCTTGCCACATACACTTGAAATCACTCTTTCATAACCATCTAACTCACTCCTCTAGGGCATCCTCATATCACCCCCACCCCTATGTTTATGAATTTGACATATCCCATCTCTTTCTAACTAGAAGTCTACGTACATTTTCTGCCCGTGTCACTCAAGCTTCATGTACTCTAATTTCACTATGTACAACATGACTAATCGCAACTTAGGTCGAACCAATAAATTTTCCTTTTGTTAATCTTACCCTTTAGTAACATCCTAATCCTCTGTATCAAAAACGTAGATCCTAATAGGAACTAACATACATATATCATTTTCAGCAATTACCACACTTATGCCTAAGTTTTATAACCATGAAAAGAATACAAATGTTATTAGTACTTATTCAGGGTGGCTGGTAACATATAGAAATAAAACTATTAACATATTCGGGATGATATATGGTGAGAATATAGGCCTTGTCAGCCAAATAGGGGAATCACTAGTAACACTATTGCACTGATACATTCACCTTTTCAATTGTGTCACTGCTTTCTTCCAACCAAAAGAAACTGGTTCAACTACACCACTTTCTAGTACAGGTGGAATGCAGATAATTCAATGTATAGCACAAACTAAGAATGAGTGTCCTCTATAGGAATAGATCCTATAAATATGGAGGAAATATAGAACTCAGGAGTTGGTGATATCCTCCTAGATCTGCCTGGAAATGATATAGCTCATATATACGTAACTAGTTAACCAATCATTTTTTAAGCATATACTTTATCTTTCTCAATCGAACCAATGTGGTAGAAATGGGTACAAATACAACTTAAAATGCAAATACCATTAAAACCTTTACATATCTTATGGAGTGGGACTGTAGAATAAAATGAGCCCAATCTACTATAAATTTTATAATTTATGATCCTTTCTGTATGTTACATGTTAACACTTTAGCAACGATTAACCTTAATCATAGTACGCATTATATGAATCAAATGATCAGGTGTGAGTGGAAATTGACTTCTTAACATTGCTCTCATGATTTGGATTATAAAGAAAAGAAACAATTCCTAAATTCCCAAGAAGCCCCTAATTATAAATGTGTCGCTCAACACATTCATAAGTAAGGCTCTACTAGACAAGGCTTTGTAGACTCCCTAAGACGAACTGCTCAAATAACATTTTTATCACACCCCAACCCTAGATGAAGAGGAAAAGTACCATATGAACACATGTTTTACAAGTGGCCTATGATTAGAAAGTAAACTACTATGCAGATAGATTTACTAATTAGAAGCTTCATATACAACACATGTCGACTAGCGGAACTCATACCTGTGACAATTTAAACTATGAATACAAATAATAGCTTTACAATGAATAAAAATCCTACACTAGAAACAATGACTATAAGACTATGAAAATACACATAGTAAAGACTCGAAAAAGCCCTGAATCAACCTGGAGCTCACCAATAACCATTGAGTATCATGTTCTTCTATTAGGGAGAACTACTTGTTGAGTACATGTACCTACAATATGAAATGCAGCCTCCCAATAAGGGATGTCAGTACGAAAAAATGTACTAAATATGTAAGGCATAATACAAACATATGTAAAATGAGAACTCAACTTAAACGAAATACCAATAGATAGGGATTAGAGACAGTCTTTGGTTATACTTTTGGAATCGTGTTTGTTACATTCTTCTCTTTACCTTTCTGTTTGTCATAATCGTTTTAAGACATATGACACAAATGACCTGCAGATCAGTGGTAGAAGAAGATGACCATGCTAGGTATTTTAACCCCTAGGATGTTTTCCTCATAATTCCACAAATTAGGATCAACCCATGCTAGGCTTTCGCCCCTAAGTTGACACCCTTTTATACAAATTGGGATTTTCTCATGCAAGGCTTTAGCCCCTGAGTTGTCACCATTCTATACCAATTGGGATTGACCCATGCTAGGCATTTGCCTCTGGGCTTCAACCCATAATTATACTGATTACTTCACTTAGATTCTTTTTAATCATTGAGATTGTTGTTTATTATTTCATAACTCATTTGATATTGTTCGTTCAATAACCATAACTCTTTTGAGATTTTTATTTTTGTGGGAATAATTATTCTTGAAATTTAGAACATGGACCAGTAGTAGAAGACATATGAATAAGGACTTGCTATAATAACAATGACATGGGAAGCAAAAGTGACACCAACGAAATACTTAGGAGCTTATATGACTCACTAAGCATGTTTACATATCAAATTGGAGAATATCAAGTGAAGACAAGTAACATTCAGCGAAGAGATTTGAACTCTATATAATAGTCATTTACTCACTAATTAATATTGAATACAATGTATGTATGATCATGAAACCAAGGGAGAATGTGGACAAATTCAACTGAAGGATGGATACATATCCCAAATAAGTACATATAAAAATGTACAATAGAGCCAGTACACATTTTTAGAGGTAACATTATTGTCTAACATAGTGGGAATAATAACTAATAAAGAGAATATAAGAACATGTTAAAAGATGATATTTACCATAGAATAGAAAGGTTGAACAAGTTGGTTTGATATGGTCAGATTGTATATCCAACATATAAACATATTACCATGTGCAATATAGAATCTTTTTTAGTTATATAAGGGGAATATATGTCAAGGGTACATTGACAACAAAATACGTTTACCTTGCATGATATTACTTGGTAGAGTAAGCACGTACATTTCGTAATAAACTCATACTATAGTAATCACTTTAATGCTCTAGGGAGTAAGAAAGACAAATATGGGTCAATCACTACCAAGGGAACTTATAAAGCTTACTTTGTAACACAGGTGTCGGATTCATGCCAATGAAATAGAAAATCGAATAGCCTTTCATACCTTATTTTCTTGCCAATATAACTATCATGATTCAGCTACCCTTTTTGGTGCTAATACACAATATAAGTCATGATAGTATAATGTTAGAATCTAATCACATTTAGGCCCTCCAAAAATTAGATCTACACACTTTAAGAAACATAGTCCTATACAACCCTTACACAAATGGTGAACCACCAAACCCTTCTTCTATCCATTATTAAAACTTCATATATCCTTTGCCAAGATACCCAAGCTGCCCCAAACAACAATATAGTAGCCACTATCAATCCCAAAAGATCTTTCAGCATAACAAGAGAATATTAAACTAAAGGATTTAGGACCATCGATGAGTTCTTGACAAATGTATACAAAATTCTCAACCCAAAACCTGTATTAATAGAGAGGCAAAAATGGAAGTAGCCTTACCTTAATTTCTAGAAATTCATCTATTAAACTTGTACTTCCAGAATTGAATCTCTCCAAATTTTTACTTGAAAAGTGGAAAATATTAAAAAAACCTAAGGTGTTTTAGATATATTGGGTTAATCCAATAAAGACAAAGAGAGAAACTTAATAAATCTTAAATTTCCAAGTTAAAAATGAAGCAAAAAATCTGATCTTTATCCCTTTAAGGAGAAGCAATGCCCACTTTCTTGGCCTATTTTTGGCCATATATTTTCCAGTAGGTGAACCACCTACTAGGCCTTTTAACTTGGCCTTTGTGACTTCAAACACTTGTAGGGCCTTGCTGCCAATTATCTCTATGCTTGTCAATTTGAGCCATAATTAATGCAAGAAGATGATCCACCTACTTGGACTTTTAAATTGGGCCTTTTTGTACTTGAGAATATTGGGCCTTGGCTTTCGATTTCCCCTTATTCTGCTAATCAATATGGTCTAGATTAATTCAAGTAGGTGGTAGTGTATTGGCTTTCTGTTTCCCTTTATTCTGCTAATCAACTTGGTCTAGATTAATTCAAATAGGTGGTAGTGTATTTGTCCCAATAACATGTTCAAAAGAGTCTTAATAGGTGATGCAGCTATTTGTTTTTTTTCGGATGGTCAATAACTCAAAGTAGGTAATCCACCTACATGTCAAATACTAGCATAGTTATGTCAAGCAAGAATCTCAATATTTTAATCCATTTCTAGACGGATACCTTTATCTTAACTTAAAACTTACATAAACCATGTCAATTTAAACTTTAAACTCATATACCACCATCTCCATTTTATTACTTCCATCGATTTCAACTTAATTGGTCCCATTAATATCTACAGACAATTCACTTTAAACTCATTCTGTAAACACTAGTTGCATATGAACCGAGTCCATTGCTATACCACAAAGTAATTTATAAGTGTCCTATAAATAGAACTAGTCTACGTAGAAAATGGGGTGTTACACTAACATAGTTGCCTATCAGCCACAAAACTCGAAGCCATTACCAAGAGCTACTGGATGTAAAGACCCAACTGGAATAACATGAAACCCAACACAAGAAGCTTTAAAATTACCAACATAAGAATACTCGTATAAACTCTACCTACTGCCTTCACAATGACCTACCTCAAAACTCTATGGAACCTGAGATGCCATCTCAATAAGACACATTGGTTGAAAAGAAAGAAGGACCTTTGAATTGATACTCACCTCAAAGATTAATTATGTCACTACTATACTCATGGCAAAGACTCTTAGCACAATCATTGTAAATATCAAGGAATGATTGGTCCACAACCCTCACATGACTCAAAAAATGGAGAAAAATATGCTCTGTTTATATTCGATGCTTTGATGCTAATAGGAAAGGAAAATCCAACCGTCTTACCAACCCCTAACTCAACCATCAAAAATGGACGACGAACCCTACTTGGGACCTATCAACCCAACTCTTCTCTAAGGAGCACCAACTGCACCAAGAAAAGCACCTACCTGAGGTGTACGCTTGGAGAAGCTCGGTCATCCTAACACTTAATACCGAGGAACTGACGTAGACAATGACCCTACCATATTTTGGCCTTCCCCTTAACTCTCTGAATGATAAGGAATGCCTGTGACCTCAAGGTCCATTCCAGAATAAGGCTTCTTGCAACGAGTTATGTTCTTGAAATCTTTCAAATTGAGTCTTGATGAGTTCTTCATAAGTTATGTTGAAGTTTTCTTTTGGATTAAGTTATGATGTAAGTATCTACTTGGGTGAAATTAAAATGACCATATCTCTTAGAATATAAGGAGTTACGTGAGCCATAACCTATCCTATTAAAGGCAATTGAATCTACTTTTAAGAAAACCCTAAATAAATTTGCTGACCAATTAAAGGTTCGAACAATCAGATTTTCATCTTTATTAGTGAAAACCCTAATTCTTTGCCATACAGATTTCAAGAAAGTAATTCAAGAATCTCAAGAAGAGTTTTCTTGATTATTTACCTTCAAGCTAGGGCTTCAAGGTTTCTATTCAAGTTTTTAATCCAAGGTTCTTAAGAACCTTGTTCTTCCTAGCTAAAACAATTCCTGAACATCATGATATTTTCCTATCACAAATTATGATTCTTGAATTCATGAATTCAATTCGAAGAAAGTCAAGAGTTAAGTCAACAAGTTAAGAATCAAGTCCAGATATAAAAATTCAAGTCAAGAAGTTGAGACTTAAGTCAAGATAAGTTCTTAAAGTTTTTCAAAAGTCTTTCACAAATATTTTAACTTGTTTTAAGACTTAAGTTTCAAAGTTAAGCAAAGTGTTCAGATTTGACGTTCTTCTCTTCAAAGAAGTATATGGAAACTAAGTATTCGCAAGAAATTTTAAATGTTTTTCACATTTAAATAGGAATGAAAAATGAGATTTCCAAAGAGCCTTTGAGAAAGTTTTCAGAAAAAAGTTAATGCTTTCACAATTAAGCAAGAGGTGAAACATTGATTTCCAAGATAGCCTTTTAGTTATGTTTATGAGCAATTATCTAAATCACAGAAAGAAGTATGTTTTTAATTATAAGAGCTAGTATCATATTTTGGAGTAGTATTGAGCACCGGTATGGAGGAGAGTTCAGAGAACTCACAGCTTAGATAGACCTTGTAGCCATCATGGGTAGAAAAGAATTATATTTTTTAGATGATTCCTTTAGTGATTTTTAACTTAGACTAGTGGATCAACTTAGTGAGTTAGGTCCTATACCCTGGAAAGGTATAGGATGGTCCTTGGCAGTATGAGGTAAAATGTTGTATCATCTCCTATAGAAGTATTTCGTATTTTTATATAATCAAAAATATTTGTATTTTCATAAACAAACAGAGTTTATATTGTATCTTTGCAAACATACAAAATTATTATTATATTTGTAAATACACTGTTTAAAATCATGTTTCAAAGCTTTTGTTTATACTACATTATATTGAAATAAGTTGAGTTAAGTAAAGGCCAGGTAAGTGTTTCTTTCAGACTCTTTTTCAAGACTATGTTATGGTAAACATTCCACTCGCATACTCGTTCATTCAATGTGCTGATACAAGTTGGCATGCATCGCATTACGAAACAGAGACAAGGATTGGCATCCAACACATTAAATAATATAGTGAGCAACTCAGAGCCATTTGGTGAGCCTCCTTGCCTTCTGGAGGGCTTCTTTAATTGCATTCAGTCATATTTCAGTTCATTAGGATGTCGTGGGGTTTGTCCTAACATCGATTTCAATTTTTAAAGGCTTCATAGATAGACAGTCAGATGTTATTCCTTTGGGTGTTTTCATTATTATTCATTTGTTAAGAAATGGGTTGCCATTTTTGACCAAGTTGAATATTTTATCTTAAAATATTCTCAATTATTTATTATCAGTTCAATTAAGTTCTACTATCTTTATAATTATGAATATTGTCTTTCGTGAGTTAAGCAAACCAGGCCAGGGGTTCTCTTGGGGATTGCAATAGTCTTCGAGTGCCAGCCTCCCCAAGGGTAAAGGCTCGGGCGTGACAATTAACTTCCATTTTAAAGCAAGTTATAGACATCAACCCTAAATTTACTATATAAAACTAATTACCCACTCCAATAAATCTCTTTAACAATGTTTCCTCAGCAATGATAACGCTGACATTGATCTCCTCCTTGTTGGTGATATTGCCCACTAGCACTATCTTAGGATGTCAGAGGATTAATTGACCATAAAGGTCCACTGGTCTGATGATGGACTTGGTGGGGTTCTGCCTAGTTCTCACGAGCTCTCCTATGGATTGTGTGGTGGTCCACGTCCTATGAAGGGTCTCGTGGTCCAACACTGCTGGAAGAGTAACGACTGAAGTACATGGGCAAATCAATATAGTGGACCCTATCACAGTCTGTGAACCCTGTTGTGGTTAACTGGTATAGGTGAAATTTTTCTACACTTTTTTAAGTGTAGGTTTTGAGGTGTTACATGTCTTTTATTGGCGTAGGTAGATTGACTGAATCACGTTAAATTTTATGTCTTTTGATATATTTCTCGTCTATTTTCCTACTCGTGGTCTTGTGAGGGTTGCTTTGCTAGCTTCCGTATTATACTTGTTTATTTCGGTCTTAGCAAGTTGTTTAATACTTATATGATAGTCATGATATTTTATACCAAAAGATAACGTAGGGTAAAAGTACCCTATTAACAATAAACTAAAGAATAATTTGATCCTTTTTTCCATAAGTTTAATACTATAAACATGATTGAATATTTTTTTCTATCTCCAAAATCATAATTTATGGCATGTGGTCAAACTTACTATTATCATAATATACTCAAATATTATTTTTGTTTCATTATATTTTATTCTTATATTAAAAGTTAAAAGTGAATGTTTATTTTTATTTATTTATTTTAGTAATTTAAGAAAAAAATAGTATATAGTATCAAAAATACCTATATTCGATATGAATTATTAATTTCATCTCTAAACTGTTGACTAACTTAAAAAACAACATTTTACTTGACTATTGGAACTTAAATATACCTCTGATTATGAAACATGAGTGAAATACACCCCTACATTATTGCAAAGTTTAGGGGTGAATCTAACATTTCTCTCGATTTTTTGTAAAGAGTCTCATGCTCCGACAAGAGTTTGAGACAATTTGCTATGTCATGCAACAAATCGGAGGTGTATCGAAGTTTAGTTAGTCAAGTAGATAAAGGTTTTTAAGGTTGTCAATTTTGTGCAGCATCAAGAAAAAAAAAGTTGGCAATCAAACCTATAAATACATTAAAATTTTAGTGATTTTACTTATTAACTTTATAAGAGTTCAATGACAAGCAGTAACTAGAATATAATTCTGATTATTAGTATTATATACAAAACCAGAAGCATGTGGTTTGATACGATACTGTTCTTACTCAGCATGATAGCTGTAAAAGATTATCAAACAGTAATTTAAAGAGTTGTGATCATGTTGATGATTTTTATTTCAAAAATGTTCTAGTGAGTGGTCTTGATGGTGAAGTCCCGATCGAATTTCCATGTTCAAGGATCTTGTGGTGTTTCATTCAGACCATAGATCGAAACAATGATATGGTGTACTTTTTTTATGGTCTAAATCAAACACCACAAACTTCATTAAAATGGAAATTCGATTGGGACTTCACCATCAAAACCACTCTCTGGATCAATTTTATAAAAACAAATTACTAACACAATCACAACTCTTTAAATCACTGCTTGATAAGCTTATACAACTATTTTCTGAGTAAGAATAGTATCTAATAACAAGATTACATGAATTAGACTACGATTAAAGTGAGAGTAAGTTGTCTGGATGGTCATCCAATTTACGATAAGTGATAATCATAGTCCCTCGAAGATTATCATTTATCATATGTTAAGTGACCATCCAAACAACTAACACTCACTTTAATCATAGTTTAAATCATGCAATCTTATTATTATAGGGCTGCATTGTTAGCAATATTATTATTATTTCAAAATATTTAGTTACTATGAGCCAAAGTAAACCATTTAACATGTGATATTTATTCTACTTTGTCATCCAACTTTGTGACGAGGCATTGTCTTACATGGTGCCAAAGTGTTCCCTTCACTTGGTGACCAAAGTAAGTTAGTTATTAACATACTTAGAACCTCTATAAAAAGATAAATTGTGATTTCACTAAGAGAGAACTATGTGAGAACAAATTAGCAAAAAAACATAGATGACACTTTTGTTTCAAACACTTTCTTTCAATTGTCTTGTTGGTTTTGTAGTATTTATATATTGTTGATTCTTGTATCCTATTAATAATTATATAATATTTGTTTAGTTTTGAGGAACATTTTACACTGTTGAAATAGTTTCGTTGGATAGTGCCTAGCACGACTCATGTATTATATATATTACTTAAAATATTATTATAGTAATATTTATCCTAATTGTTGTATTATGATTTCGATATTATAATTTTCCCATCTATTATATATTTCCAATAATTCTAATAAATTATAACAAATAATATCTGTATTGATACGACTAATAATATATATGATGGTGCTGCCATAACGATTACAATTCTAGTCATGCTATCAGAAGTTTATGGTAAAAAAAACTACACAAATGAGTCATTCAAAGGGAATTAACATTGCAAGCAAACTTAGTACAAGACCAAAGTAGTAAAAGCAAACGGTATGTTAACTATTCTAATGGTTACTAGTCTTATAATCCCAATTTTAACCAAGTTTACTTGTGGAAAACTAGGTCATCATGTCGCATAGTTTACGAGGAGAATGAAAATGACAAAGAAAAGGGTTATCCTTCAAGGCCAATTTAGCTGAAGGAGATGCATGTCACGCCCTAGCCTACACCCTAGGTGAGACTGACACTCAGTGATCATTGCTGGGCTCGAGCGGACCCTTGGCCTCTGTCTTACTTACTCAGCGAAAGACCTAAAGCATTACAAAAAGAATTCAAATTCTAACTAACTCAATTGTCTGGAAGTGCAATAAAAATGTTTTTAAAATAAGCATTTAACTTAGCAAAATTGGCAACTCAAATTTGGACATAAGTCAATAAAAAAATGATGACGAATGAACTAACATCTAAGTGACCATCTATGAAGCCTCTAATAAGTGAAATGGATGTTGGGAAAGACCCCACAACATCATAATGAACTAAACTAGAAAACAATGAAAATTGATGCTCCGGAATGCAAGGAGGCTAAAAAAAAAACTCTGACTGCTAGATCAATGATGCGCCGGAATACCGATCATAGTTACCTGCATTTATATCATAAAACGATGTAAGCCAACTGGCATCAGTTTATTGAGTGTATGAGTATGTGAGTTGAAATTCCAACAACATAGGCTTGAAAGAGATTCTGAAAGAAACACTTACTTTGACTCTTCTCAACTCGTGAATACTTTCTCTAACTCATTTCAATATAAGGAAGTTTAAGGACATGTGCATTGTCATAAAAAGTTTTTTAAAACATGGTTTTTGAACTATGTATCTATGCAAAGATATAAATAACTCTAAGATGTATGTAAAAAGAAAAACTAAATTGATGTCATTTCATAATCATAATAAAAGACATACTATGCATCCTCTCAAAATCTACATGTGCAATGCATGAATGAAGTCCGATACCCCCATTCATGCTAAATAGAACCCCTTGAGAAAACATGCTATAACTATTATGGGAGTTTCTCTAACTTACAATCATCACTTAAGAGCCATTCTGATGATACAAAAATTTACCTCACGCTGCCAACACATTCCATTCCCGGCCAAAGGTATACTGCCTAATGGATCCACTAGTATATTGTGAAAAGGGTTCGTCTAAAAAGTATGACCCTTTTTTACCCATGGTAGCTTCATGGTTCATGGGGGATGGAGTTATTTGAACTCTCATCCATATCGGTGGTCAATCTACTCCAATAATATACTAGATGTTATGTTTAAAAAAATACACTTCTTCTGTTATTTGAGATTATTACTTAAAAACATAGCTCAAAGATTATCTTGAAGGCTCTCAGAAATATCAGATTTTGTGCTTATTTAAATGTGAAAACATTTTAAATCTCTCTAGAAATACATAGTCCCCATATACTTCTTTTGAGAAAAGTACTTCAAATTGCTTAACTTTGAAACTTAAGTCTTAATACAAGTTAAAACGTTTGTGAAAGACTTCTCAAAAATTTTAAGAACTTATCTTGACTTAACTCTTAGCTTCTCTTTTAATTTGGTCTTAATTGTTCTTGACTTAACTCTTAAGTGATTTTAACTTGACTCTTCACTGATCCTTGAATTCATTATGGATTCAAAGATTAAGATTTGTGTTTTGAAGAATCTCATGTTGTGTAGGAACAATTTTTTATAGCTAAGCATGAGAAAAGATGGAAAGTCAAGATTTGAAGGTGAGTCTGTGACATGGAGGCATATTTAAATTCTTGTTCCAAAAACGCCTTTTAAGGAAGAACATCTCACGTCAGCTCTGGCATTCAGAGAAAAATTTTCAAGTCTGGGAACAAATCACACGACGTGCTCCCATGCTAATATTTCACCCGTCAAAATTTCTTCTCTGTGTTTTCTTCCCCAATTCACTAAAACTCGGTTCTTTTTCTTAAATATCTTTTAAATACAAATACGCAAGAAATGTAACTAAGAACCTAACCTAAAATGACCATATAATGCGACATATTAAATTCAGGAAACTTCTCAACTCAGGCAATTCATGAATAACATAGGAATTCAAGATGTAGGTATCAAGATCATCAATATTCTAATACTTCAAGGACGAATCCAAACTGAAATAACATGCATGGAACATGGGAGAACTATCCTAAAGTTATGAGAGACTCACGTACCTGATAGGAATAATTCCTTAGCGAAAACGCCAAACTTCTTGATCGATCTTGATGAAATTGCCCAGTTTTCCTTCTTCATTTCTAATGTTCTTTCTCCTTAGCCCTAGCGTGAAAATTCTAATTTTCTAAAACTGAAAAAGTCAGTCTTGACCCATATGAAAATCCTAAAAATGGAATAAAATAATAGGGTGGTGAAAAGACTATCTTTAAAATCATAGAGTTTGGACATTTCCTTAATCCAACAGACCAACATCAAAAAGGCGTAACTCACTCATGCATAATTAAAATTGCAAAAATAATGGCGACGTTGGAAAGTTTTTTCTAAGATCTTTCCAACCATATTTGGAAGTATCTCTAACTCATCTTGAGCTAGAATTTAAGGTCGTTTGAAAATGGTAAAATAACTCACTTGAACTTACTTAAAATTTTGCAGTTTTCTTACACTTTCAAAAATTAACTATTTCTAGATTTTACACTTCCATCTAGTTCTTTCTAATTGCAAGATGCAATATCTCCACCTTGTGAACATTTGTCCTCAAATAAGATTACTCTGACTATACTAAGGGTTGTACCATCTAGTTCAAACACCCAACAACAAAATGCAAACGAACAATCAACATGATTACTCATAATTTAAGAGGCACTAAGAAGAAAATTAGTACATTGGTCACAATAATTTCTCCAGATTCAAAGAGATGTGGATATATTTTCTTCCTATTCTCTTTATTTTCTAAAGTAGCTTCTCTACAAACTGATTTCTCCATAGGACTTTAACTTCATGCTACTTCCTTTTTTCTAAACTTGCAAATTTGGGGATCTAGATTTGGAACTGGAATTTCCTCGTAAGAAATACTATCCTTAATCTTAATATCCTCAGTTTGCATGATAAGTGTGGTATCTCCCATGCACTTTTTCAACATGGAGATGTGGAACACCGGATTGATTGACTGTTGCTAACTCTGGTGGTAGCTCTAACTCATAAGCTACATTGCCAATCCTCTTGGATATTCTGTAAGGACAAACCTATTGAGGATTGAGCTTCCCCTCTTTTCCAAATCTCATAACACCCTTCATGGGTGAAACATCAAAGTACTCAATCAACTACCTCAAATTCTAACTCCATTCTCCTAATAATAATGTAGGATTTCTGACTACTCCCTGTTGTTACCAATATCTCTTGAACGAATTTCATTTTCTTCATATCTTGATGAAATAAACCAGCACCAACATTAAACCATTAAAAAGGTGATTTGCATTTCTCCCTTAATGAGCTTCACAAGTAGCCATCTTGCTTTCCTTTTACTTTTGAAACTAATGATGATTTATCCTCATCCGTTAGCACTAGTCCTCCTTCTTTTGAACCCATCATTCGAACATCTAATCGTGTCAGCCTATACACCTCTTGTGCTAACTCTTTCGTACCTTCCTCAAAATGGGTCGTACTACCATATATAATATGCTCAAGGCATCAACAACAAAATTAGTCTTAATTAGATGGTAAAGAATACTCATGCCATATTCTTTGAACAATTCTAACTACTCTATTTGTTTGAGATTATACTCTTTTCTAACTTAAAACAAACTGAAGTCTATTGTGATCGGTAACACATCTACATGAACACCATAAAAATAATGATGCCACATTTTCAAAATGAATCCTATAGCAGCCAACTCTAAGTTGCGGATTGGGTAATTCTTCTCAAGAGCTTTCAACTGCCTGGAGGCATAAGCTATAAATTTGCCATTCTATATTAACACACAACCCAAAACAAATTGTAGATGCATCAAAATACACCACAAAAACCTTGAGTACCTTTTGGTAAAGTCAAACTTGGCGGTAGTCAACTTCTTTTTCAATTCCTCAAAACTTTTCTCACAAGTTATAGACCGTTGAAACATAACTATTTTCTAAGTCAATTTGGTCCAATAAAACTCTTATCTAGAAAATCTTTCAACTGTTCTTTCAAGTCTTTCTACTCTACTGGTGCAATTCAATATGGCGGAATATATATATGACGAGTATCTGGAAGAAAATCTATACCAAAGTCTATCTCTCTCGTAGGTGGGACTCCGCAAAGAAAGTCTTAAATGACTTTTAGAAACTCTTTTACTAGTGAAAGTGAAACTGACTGGATAGGATGTATCTCAACACTAGAGCCATTAACCTGGAATAAATGCTAGACACACCTCTTAGAAACTAACGTCTTTTCCTTAAGGTATGAAATGAAATGACCCTTAGGCACTACTAAACTACTTTTCCACTCTAAGACTAGCTCATTAGGACTGAAACTTTACTATTCGAGTCCTAAAATCAACCTAGGCATAATAGGCATGAAGCCAATTCATACCAAGAATGACATCAAAATCTACCATGTCGAACTCAATTAGATCATCCATGGTACTCTTGTGATTGACGGAAATGGGACAATCATGATACACTCTCTCTACTATAATGGACTCACTAAAGGTTAGGAAATATTGAATAATTTACTAAATTTCTAAAGAATAATATTAAAGTTCATAGCAACATATGGAGTTACAAAAGATAAACGCGCTCTTGGGTCTAGTAATGCATAAACAGTAAAGTAAAAGACCTGAATCATACCAGTAAAGACATCCAGCTAATCCTCTTGCTCTTGCTGATTTTAGATAGCATACAAGCGGCTGGTTACTCGCATACCATTCCCTTGCATGTTTTTTTGACACTTTCGCATGAAATTCTAGTCTGACCACACTTGAAAACACTTTCGGAGCCCTCACGACAAATAACTGAGTGAGGTCTACCACACCTAGCATATGTAGGAGCCAAGTTACCTCATTGTGCCTCACTACCATAAGACTTGGCACGTCCAGCTCTAAAAGGGTTGTGAACTCTGATCATTATGCTCACCTTTGTTTCTGGGTGTAGGGGCACTAATATATGGTGGATCATGTCCCGTACGTTTCATTTGGAAGTAAGACCATTTCGTGCTACTCATTTGCTACCTAAAATCGTTGCCTGATATCTTAGACCTCTTAACTTAAACACTTCACTATATCCTTCAGCTTAGCCTCTTCAACCTTTTGCTCATTGATCATAAGATTTGCAAGGTCCATATCCCCTATCAGCATAACAACCTTACCTTGAAGCCCTTGGCTAACGAGACAACCCAGCAAAAAATAAATTTATCCTACTTCTGATGTGAACAACCATCTCTAGAGCATATCATGAAAGTTGTGTGAACTGTAGAATGTACTCCCGAACACTCAAAATCTCCGAATTAAGGGTTAGAAACTCTAGTATATTGGACACTCGCAACTCACAGGGAATGAAATGTCTCATGAGAGCACTCTAAAACTCGGACCAACTCACTATTGGTGCATCCTAGGCACTATTCTTTTTCCATTAGTCGAACCAGACTCTAGAGATACCCTTTATTTGGTGTGCAGCTAGTTCCACCCTCTCAGCATAAACAACATGCAATATGCCAAAAATTTTGTAATGTACTTCAACAAAGTTATCTGGTCCTCAGTGACACTTAAACATGTGAAGCTTGGTGTATTCAGCCCCAAAAACTCAAGGATAGTCTGGTCCTCAGCCACTTCCTCTCGATTACCTCTCTGTCAAACATGACGAGTCGCAACTTCACATAACAATCCGGATAGTCTTACAGAATTCAGCGTAGTTAATTTCTCCTTGAGGTTGCACTTCAAGTGCATTTGACAACTCTTGTTCCTCAACATTCCTCCTATCTAGACAACCTCTGACTGTTCTTGGTGGAGGCATGATTGTTTAAAAATACAAGCATGCACGATTTAGAAGGAAACCTTTTAGAGATCATGAAAAAGTGAAGAAATTCATAAATATTGCAGCCTCCTTATTATATATATGGAGCGCTTCACACCAATAACTAGGACTCTACATACACGACTTCATAAACTCCCTAGGACTCTTGAATATTATGCTCTGATACAAAGTTTATCATGCCTCGAGCTGACACCGTGGGTATGACTTGCATTCGATGACCATTGTTGGCCTCTAGCAGACCCGTTTTCTAACTTGCTTACTCAGAAAAAGACTTAAAGCATCACAAAAAGAATTCAAATACAAAATAACTCAACTATTTTGAAATGAAATCAAAATGTTTTTAAAAATAAATATTTAACTTAGCCAAAATGGCAACTTAAATCTTGATATAACTCAATAACAAAATGATGACGAATGAACAAACATCTAATAACTATCTATGAAGCCTCTAATAACTTTGATAGATGTTGGGACACACCCCATTACATCCTAATGAAGTAAACTAGAAAACAATGAAAATAGATCCTCCGGATGCAAGAACGCTTACCAACAGACTCTGAACTTCTCACTAGATCAACAATGTGTTGGAATGTCTATCCTAGTTACATACGTATTCATCATAATAAGATGCAGGACATTTAGAAGCAGTACATTGAATATATGAGTATGCGAGTTTAAATACTAGAAAAACATAGGCTTGAAAGAGATTGTGAAAGAAACACTTACCTTGGCTCTTCTCAAGTTATTAATAAATAATCAACTCATTTCAATATAAGTCAGTCTAAAAGAGATGTGCATTATAATTAAAACTTGATTAAAAAATGGTTTTCAAGTCTTTTTGTATTCAAAGATATAAATAACTCTGAGATGTATGAAAAATACAAAATAAATTGATGTCAATTCATAATCATAATAAAAGACACAGTCCTTTCTCTAAAAGTATACTTGTGCAATGCATGAATGAAGTCCTATACCCCCCCCTTAATACTAAGCAGAACCCCTAGAGGAAACATGTAATTACTATTGTGGTAGTTTCTCTAAGCGACAACCATCACTTAAGAGCTATAGTGATGATACAATATTTTCCCGCACACTGCCATCACATCCCATACCTGGCAAAAGGTATAATACCTAAACTGCCTAATGGATCCAGTAGTATATTGTGAAAAGGATTCATCTAAAAAGTATGACCCTTTCTACCCATGGTGGCTACATGGTTCATGGGGCTTGGGAATTACTTGAACTCTCCCCATATCGGTGCTCAATAATAGTCCCAAAATACACTAGTTTTTCTATTAAAAAAACATTTTTTTCTGTGATTTGAGAATAACGCTAAAAAACATAGCTCAAAGACTATCTTGGAAATCTCAGTTTTCTCTATTTAATCACTTAGAAAGTGATTATTCTTTTTTGAGAACTAGACTTAAGGATCTTTAGAAATTTCAAATTTTATTCTTATTGAAATGGGAAAACATATTAAATCTTTTTGGGAGTACATAGTCCCCATATACTTCTTAGAAGAAAAAAAACTTCAAATATGAACTCTTTGCGTAACTTTGAAACTGGAGTATTAAAAAAAGTTAAAATATTTGTAAAAGACTTTTGAAAAACTATATGAACTTATCTTGACTTAACTCGGGAATTCTCTTTTACTTTGATCTTAACTTCTTATGGCCTGACTTTTAAACCGATCTGAACTTGACTATTAACTTATCCTTGATTTTAATTATGGATTCAAATATTAAGATTTGTGAAGGATCTCATGTTGTTTAGGAATGATTTTAGATAGCTAAAGTTTCATGCCCCGAGCTTGAACCCTGGGTGGGTCTGGCACTCGAAGACCATTGTTGGCCCTAAAGCGAACCCCTGGCCTGGCTATTTATATCACCGGAAGACAAACCTCAACTATGACACGAGTAAAATATAATAAAAAGGAAAATTACATCATGTCATAAGTTTGACCAAAATAGCACTTCAGTCTTAGTAACTTAAAAAAATTCCAAACTGAAACACTATAGTCTACGAAGCCTCTAACTATCATAGCGAGGGATGTTATGACAGACCCCATAACATCCTAAAAGCTAAGATAATATAGAAATAAAAAGAATGTCCTCCATAATGCAAGGAGGTTCACCACAAACTCTGAAGCTTACTCTGGATCAACGAAACACTGAGTGTTGATCCTGGATACCTGCGTCTTCATCATGAAACGATGCAGATCAACTGGCATCAGTACATTAAATGTACGAGTATGCTAGTTGGAGAGCTAAACCATGACTTAAGATTGAGTTTATTAGATGAAATTACATTGGCTCTGCTCAACTCAAGAGTATAATTAACTCAAATGATACACATATAATGCATTTTAAATCACATGCAAGGTGTGTATCTATATATATATATATATCTTAGATCATTAAAGGAAATGCAAAAAAAACTCAACTTTACTTATATAAGAAAGTAATACCGCCCCTGTGGGAGTTTCTCTAATCGATAATCATCACTATGAGCCTAAGTGATGATACAACGTCTTACCTCACATTGCAATAGGACCATCTTACACCTTGCCATCGGTATAGGACCTTACTCAACTTAGTGATTCCACTAGCTCTCCTTACGTGATCATCTAAAAAGTATGACACGTCAATTCCCATGGTGGCTAAATGGTTTAAATTGAGACTTGAGTTAATATGAACTCTCATCTCCACATCGCTGCTCATTACTACTCCCAAAAATGTACTTTAGCTCATACTTTTAATAAAACCTCCTTTCTTTGGGTTGAGATAATTTACTGAATCCATTAGCTTTAAAAAGATTCTTTTGGAGATCAATGTTCCCCTTTTAGTTCAAAACTCTTTTGGAAATTCTAGTTCCCCTCATTACTCAAATGTGAAAGATTTGTAAAACTCTAGGGAATACTTAGTTCCCTTATATCTTTTTGAGAATTGTACTCAACTCTTTCTCTTTACTTAAGTTGAAACTTTATCTCTTAGGAAATACTTAGTTCTCTTATAGCTTTTGAGAAATGAACTCAACTTTTTGACTTGAACTTTCAATATTTAAAACAAAGTGAAAACATTTGTGAAAGACATTAGAAAACTTTACCTTGCCTTGCTTCTTAACTTCTAGACTTGGCTCTTAACTTCTTTGACTTTGACCTTAGTTTTCTTGAATTGAATTATGGATTCAAGGATCATGATCTCATGTTTAAGGATAATTTCATGATGTTTAGATGTACCTTAGTGTGTTTGAAACAACTACCAATGAGGGGTACGTCACTTAGGAACTAGTATGAAAAGATAGGGAAAGAACGGGGTGTGCAGGGGGTTCTGGCACTCTAAGAGGCGCGGAGCGCTATAGCCTGATGGAGAGAGTCTGTCCTCAGGCGCTCTGAGAGGCGCGGCACACCAGATTCTTAAGGACACACTCTGTCCTGAGGTGCTTTGGAGGCGCGGTGCCCCAACATCCCCCCCCCACAACTTTTTTTCGACTTTCTTCATTGTTTTTCATCTCTAAATCTTCCCATATTCCAATGGATCCCATCCCAAACATCTAGGATCACTAATTAACTAATTACCGAATGATTTAGACCTAGAAAAAGTCCTATGACATTGATTACAACTAACAGCGATCAACAACAATCCAATTAACAAGAACGTCAAACTTTCTTTCAAGATTCAAACCTCTAACATGAGTCAATTCATGAACTTGACAGTTTTGAATAAAATTGGTGTGTGGGTGAAGTAATCCAACACAAAATATCCCACATACCTTATTAGGGATCGCCCACGACGAATGACATAAATCTAGACCCCAACATATTACTTCAAAATTAAATAATGATTTGACTTAAGGAGAAGACGAAAACAACCTTAAAAAAACAACTTTTGGAACATTCCTTACTCAACATCCCATCTTTCGAAGGTCATATCTCACTCACACGACCTCAGAAATATGCAAACTTGGCGTCGTTTGAAGTTCTTTCCAACGAGCTTTCCATCCATATAAATAGCTCCCCAAAACTTCTCCTGAGCTTTAAGTTATGGCCGTTTGAAAATGGCCAAAACTCACTTTTCGAAATTTAGAATTTTTCTAGATTTCCCATTTTTTTTCAAAATTTGTTTTTCATTGTTTTTCTTAGCTAAATTTTAGTCTGTCTAGAATACGAGATGTTACAATATCTCCCCCTTGGCAACATTCATCCTCGCATGAGAATTTTTTATCTAAGCTAAGGATAGAAATTTCATTTCGGCACTCAACAATACAAACAAGTAATACATGCTTATACATAACCTCATAAAGTGTTAAGAAGAGAGTTTAGTACCTTGATTTGCCTCCTCTCCAGATTCAAAGATATGTAAATATCTCTTTTTTATATCCTCCTTTGCTTACAAAGTCGCTTTATCAAGAAATTGGTTCCTCTAAAGGACCTTGACTAAAGCAACTTCTTTTGTCCTCAACTTGAGAACTTGCCGATCCAAAATCTGAACCAGAACTTCTTCATAGGATAACTTATCCTTAATCCCCACATTCTCTGTTGTTACTTGTCACGATCGGAATCTAGACCCAAGACGAGTCCAGCGTCATTGACCTCTCAGAGGTCGCAGACAAGCCTACATACGTCATTGTTACTTCATCTAGGTTAATTTTAGCGGAAAATTTAAACTTTTTGTTTTCCTATTTCATGTGAAACACATTAAACTTAACATCATAGGCATTCACAAATCAACCATCTAATATAGAAATAATCAAATGAAAGAAGCAGTTCATAATTGCATTAAACGTATCCTTGCCAAAATGACACCAATACAAAGTCTTAAATGAAACGTGAAATGAAACACTAGTGGAACATACTCCACTAACTCAAGCCTATATCAAAGCTAGAATATAATAGGCAAGCGTCCTCGAAAGCATGAGGGCCTACCATGTCCGGATGAATGCTCCACGTCCGGATACTTGCAGTGTCGTATTGTAAGCTCTAGCGTCCGCATGTGCCTGCACCTAAAAGTATAGAGTTGTATGGGATTAATACACACTTGTATTAAGTATGGGTATATGCAAGCGCACACCAAGGACATGCATAATTAAGAAGAGCTCTCTCCTAATGATATGAATTATGGAAAGTCAAGTCAGTGGACTTGCCAAATTTGGATTAGGAAAGTCAGTGGACTTGCCAAATTTGGATAAGGAAAGTTAGTGGACTTGCCAAATTTTGATTAGGAAAGTCATGCCATGAGAGTAACATGCATCATCATACTTATCATTTTACAAGCAGCACATAACATATTGCACATGTTATATCATGTAGTTCATATCATTCTTTCATATGCCATGAGACCTTGGAATCATGGACATGACATTAGGACTTCCCAAAATGAGGGCTCAACATATGAGACCTCAACTAGGGAACCTTCTTTAAATAACACAGAGTCTGCTTCATTTATTAATGCGTACTTGATTTTCATTCTTTCATATACTAATGCAGCCACCAGTCATACCTAGGATGTAGTTTCAGACTCTCATCGGGTTCGCCGTGCAATGATCAAGAATAACCTAGTGTTATTACTTTAGTCTATCTCACCTCTTGATTATCCTATCCTTACACCTTTGGTACCGTTCATTTCATTATGTGCATTCATTGAGGCTGGCCTCATTCTTTCTTTGGAAACTTAACCTTAAGTGACATTATCACGTGAGCATCATGAAATCCAGTGTGTAATCTCCACAATGAAAAGCGGTGGAATCACAGGCCAAAGTGAACCAAAACATGCTAGTGTATATAGGGAATAGATCCATATATTGGCAGTATAGGTTCAAAGACTAGGAGATATAAGGAGACCCATACCCAATATGCCAGATAGTCTCATCTCATGAGAGTTACCTAAACCTCCACCCTTTCCGACGGAATTCGTCGCTGCTCAAAGCTAGCCTATCGGTGCTCAGTATAAAGTTCCATTACATGCAACTCATATATCATGGAAGTTGGCTTCTAGAATGATGACATTATAGCTCATTAGATGATTTCTCATCTCATCATTAGTATTAAGTATGCATTAACTTCAATACTTTCATTAGAGTGTTCATAGAGACTGGTCTCTTCATTAGCTTTACACTCTCATAGGTGAGTACGGTTTGGTAACATTTACTTAGGCCCATTTAAGATTGCTCTTATCTTTCACATTAGCCTCTTATCATATTTTCACCTCTTTCATTAACTTTTAACACATTTGCTTTTTCATAATTACTCACCTGTTCACGTGAATGTTCATTTCATCATATGTCAATGCACTTGGCCATTTAGTGTGTTTCACACTCTTACTTGACCCTTCTAGTGTTACATCATTTTATCACATACATCTTAGGCTCACTTACTTTTAAACATATGCTAGACTTATGGGTCCACACATACAAGCCATGAGGGAGGCTTCATTCATAGTTTGTCTAAGTGATTCATGTTTACCCAAGATTATGTAGTACAAGAATTATGCATCTTGTACATATGCCAAGATATTGATTTCGATCTTTAGAGGAAGCATGCATTAAATATTTACTTACGTAGGACTTATGTGTCAATACGGAATTGGGCAAGGGAATTTGATTTCTAATCCCTTGGACAACACTTAATCTTATTTTGAACTTAATAATTGCATTTATCAGAGTTTGGGGACACTAGTTCGAACCCCATCAAACCCATAATATTTCCTTTCTTTTTCTCCTCTCCTTTTTCTTTTAAGTCAAGGATGTTGTGGGTTCATTCCCCCACAAGCTCATTATTTTTCTTTTAATTTATCTCTTAACTTTCTCACCTATCAAAGAGGTTGTGCGTTCAATCCCCACTCTCCACATTTAATTTCTCCTTTATTTTTCTCCTAACTCTCTCATCCATTCAAGAGGTTGAGGGTTCAATGCCCACTCTCCAAATTTATTTTCTCCATTATTTTTCTCTTTACTCTCTTGTTTAACCGAGAGGTTGTGGGTTCGAATCCCACCCCTCTCATTTCTTTATTTTTGTTTTAGGCTTAGGAGAGTCGACTAAGGGCACTTGGGTTCGAATCCCGTGTGCCTCACTCCTTTTTATGTTAATTAATTAAAATATTCCTTAGTGAAATACTATCATTTTCAGTCAAGGTCACCCAAGTTCGATTCCTCTTAACCCCATTTCCTCATTTATTTGTTTAATGATTTTGTTTTGTGTGAGGTCTCGGGTTCAATCCCTAGCGACCTCACCTATTTCATACTCGTATAAAATTTCAGATTTGTTCATCTTTGTTTGGCCGAAACCAAGTTTATAAACTGCTGGAAATTTGGTCATGTCTTTCAACTCCTTTTTATCAACATTTATACATCAGTTCTTAGGGTAATTCATGGATCATTGTATGTTTTTAGGTGTAGTTTCGTAGCTACATATAGCTAAGAGTTTTTCCACTCCAATCAGCCATATTACACCTCATATGAACATGTTTTATACAAGTTTGTGAACGTCAAATACAACCATAAAACATGTCATTTTCCAACTTCAAACCAACAATATATGTCACGGCTTACATATTGCACACACATAATTTTTCACATAATTTCAGAAGACATAAATTATCAGTCATACAATTCCGAGCACAGTTTCATGAACATATTCATCACAGACATCACATTACACGCCTAATCTAGTAGCAGACATACCAACCTAATATCATTGGGAGCTAGTGACAGGGAACATGTAATGGGGAACTACCCTAGTTTTCGGAGTAGATTCATCTGAGACTTAAGGGTCTCTTGGGAAAGGCACCAAGAGAAAGAAAACCCTTACCTTATTTCACGTCGTTCAACCATTGAACCTGCTACCCAACGACCTTCTCCAAACTCACGTCCAACTCTCAAAACCTCAACACAAAACTCAACGGAAAACTCTTCCTTTTGCATTACGTTTTTGGTTAACGTTTTGTATATGTTTTTAACGTGAAAGTTCTTCAAATGTGAAGAACTTTTGGCTGCTTTTCAGTTCTTGTGTTATGGTTAGGCAGAGAGAACGTGAAAAGAAAGAGATAGATATTTACGTGAGAGAGAGTTGAACATGAAAGAGAGTTGCAAGAGGTGAAGTAGTTTAGACTTAGTCAACTAAAACTCTTAGGCAAGACTTAGTCAAATGAAATATCTTAATTAATAAATAATAATTAATAATTAAAATCTGATTTTCCTTTTTCTTAAATCAGATATTAATTAAATTAATTTACCAATTTAAATAAAACAAATTAAGTCATTGCTCCCACCTTGGTTCGAACCCGGGTGGAGCAAATTTTGCTTAAAGGGCAATTTCGGCCTTCTCTACCCAAAATATCTCTCCACCTTATTAATTTAATAATTAATTACATATTTAGGGTAATTACAATACTACCCTTATCTTGAAAAAAGACCATTTTACCCCTAGAACCCTCCAAACTTTAAGATTTCCCCTTTTTAAGTCCGGTAAAGACTCATCCGAGCCCTACATTGCTGGACACAACCTTTTTTTATCTCAAATTACTCCCCAAGTTAGTTGGCTTGGATGTCGCTAGGGTTCAGAGGTCTGGTTCTACGCGCATCAATCCGTGTGAACCCGGTATAATTGTAGGCATTCTAGACACATTAAACATTACTTAGAATATCCATTTTTTGGTTGTTACAGTACTGTCAATGAAGGACCACCCAAATACTTCTTCAACATAGAAATATGAAATACCGGATGAACCGCTTCTAACTCTTGGGGTAGCTCCAACTCATAAGCCACATTGGCCACTCTTTTGGAGATTCTATAACTCTAATGGCCTTCTTCTAACATCTGTGTAGGATTTTTGGCGACTTCGTGTTGTCTTCAACCTTTCCTGAATTTCTTTAACCTTATCCATAGCTTGGTGAACTAAATCCAGTCCTATAAACCCTGCTTCGCCAACTTCGAACCACCCAACAGGAGCTCTGCATCTTCTCCCACAAAGAGCTTGATATGGAGCAATTTGAATTCTCGAATGATAACTATTGTTTTAAGCAAACTCTATAAGAGGTAGGTCATCATCCCAATTTCCCTTGAAGTCGATCATACAAGCTCACAACATTCTATGGTCTGGATAGTGCGCTCTGCTTGTCCATATGTCTGAGGGTGAAAGACACTACTCAAATTCACCTTGGAACGCAAACCTTTTTAAAACGATTTCCAGAATTGCACAGCAAATTGTGCACCCCTGTCAAAAATAATAAAGATCGGAACTCCATGATGTCTTACCACTTCCAGAAGGTACATCTTTGCATAATCCTCCGGCGAAAAGATAGTCTTGACCCAGCAAGAAATGGGCTGACTTTTTCATTCTATCAACAATCACCCAAATCGAATCATGTTGCTTTCGCGATCTTGGCAAGTCTGTGATGAGGTCCATATTGATCATCTCCCACTTCCACTCTAGAATCTCTATATTCTGAGATAAACCTCCTGATCTTTGGTGCTCTACCTTCACTTGCTAAAAGTTTGAACATATTGGAAACAAATTCAGCAATATCCTTCTTCATGCCTTCCAACCAATATACCTCTCTCAAACAACGGTACATTTTGGTGGAACCTGGATGAATGGAATACCTGGAGCTATGAGTCTCCTCGAAGATCCTCTCTTGAGTCCATCCACATTAGGTACACATAATTTACCTTGGCATTTCAACACACCATCCCCCCTTGTTCGAAAACCCATACGTTTGGCTATTGACACTTGCCTTCAAATCAACCAGAATAGGGTCTTGGTTTTGCTTCTCTTTTACATCTGACGCCAAGGATGATTCAGCCCCATTCATCACTACTATGCCTCCTTCTATGGAATCTATAAGACTGACTCCCAGACGTGAAAGCCTGTGCACATCTTTTGCTAACTCCCTCTTTTCTTCTTCAACATGGGAAGTGCTTCCCATGGACAACCTTCTTAAGGCCTCAACAACTACATTAGCCTTACCTGGGTGGTAAAGAATACTAATGTCATAATCCATGAGTAATTCCAACCACCTTCTCTATCTGAGGTTGAGCTCTTTGTAGGAGTTAACACATATTGGATGCTCTTGTGATCAGTGAATATATCCAACGCAAACACTAGTGCATCCATTTCTATGTCATGAGTTGGATAATTCTTCTCATGAACTTTCAATTGTCTGGAAGCATAAGATATGACCTTGCCATTCTGCATTGACACAGAGCCCAAGCCAACTTCTAAAAGCTTTTCTCACAAGCTCCAGACATTAAAAGTTGACTGTCTTTCTTAGTTAACTTGGTCAAAGGAGAAGAGATAGATGAGAATCCTTCAACACATCTCCTATAACACCAAGCCAAGTCAAGAAACTCCTTATATTAGTCGGAGATGTGACAGCTTTGAATTGCTTCTATCTTTTGAGTGTCAACTTAAATACCTTCACCAGAAACAATTGGCCTAGGAACGCCATAGGCTTAAGCCAAAACTCGCACTTGGAGAACTTGGCATACAACTTTTTATCTCTCAAAGTCTGAAGAACAACTCTTAGGTGACTAGCATGATCTTCTTCATTACTTGAATAAATCAATATGTCATCAATAAAAATTATGATTAACAGATCCTAATAAGGTTTGAAGACTCGGTCCATAAGATCCATGAATGTTGCAGGTGTATTAGTCAAATCAAAGGACATAACCAGAAATTAATAATGCCATACCTTGTTCTAAAATTTATTTTGGGAATATCACATTCCCTAACTCTCAACTGATGATAGCCTGATCTGAGGTCAATTTAGTAAAGCAAGAAGCACCTTGAAGTTGATCAAAGAGATTATCTATCCTTGGAAGAGGACATTTGTTCTTGATGGTTGCCTTATTCAGCTGAAAGTAATCTATACACATCCTAAGGGACCCATCCTTCTTCCTAACAAATAAGACCGGAGCGCAGCAAAGTGAGACACTTGGTCGAATGAAGACTTTATCTAACAGATCTTGTAGTTGTTCTTTTAGTTCTTTTAGTTCTGCTGGTGCCATTCTGTATGGTGGAATAGAGGTAGTACGAGTATTTTGGATGACATTTATGCTGAAATATATCTGTCTTTCAGGAGGGACTCCGGGTAGATCATCATGAAAGACTTTTAGAAATTCACTAACTATAGGAATTGACTGAAGGGAAGGTACCTCAACACTTGAGTCATTAACTCTGACTAAGTGATAGATACACCCCTTAGAAACTAACTTCCTCACATTAAGGTACGAAGTGAAGTGACGACCTTTAGGAATTGCTGAACTACTAGACCATTTTATAACTGGCTAATTAGAAATCTGAAACTTTACAACTCGAAATCTGTAATCTATTGATGCATAAAAGGCATGGAGCCAGTCCATACCTAGAATGACATCAAAATCTACCATGTCTAACTCTATTAAATTAGTCATGGTACCCTTGTGATTGACGGAAACAGAACAATCAAGATAGACTCTTTCCGCTAGAATACACTCCCCAACAGGTGTAGAAACACAGAAAGATTCACAAGATTTTCATGGAGAATATAAAATAGATTTGCAACATAAGGAGTTACAAAGGATAAACTTGCTCCTGGGTCTAACAAAGCATAAACATCAAAAATAAAGAATTCGATCATACCCGTGACAAAATCTGGAGAGTTCTCTTGCTCTTTGGCAGCTAGTGATTGCATAGAGGAGACTTTCCTCTCTGACGGTACCAGAAGTAGCTCCTCTGGGTGCAACCCTATTTGGTGGATCAAACGATGAAGATTGGGATCTGTTGCCCGAATTTTCACCACCTTGCTTATTAGTAGGGCATTCACTCATGAAGTGACCCTCTTGACCATACTTGAAACAACCTGTTTGACCATCACGACACTTGTCAGGGTGGATTCTACCACATCTACCACACACAGAACTCCCATTACCTCTTTGTGCTACACTACCTTGAGATTGGGCCGGTGTAGCATTGGAGTACTGTGAATTGTGGCCACTATACTCTCCTCGTTTTTCGGGTGCAAGTGAACTAGCAGATGATGGTGCATGCCCCTTTGATTTTTGGAATTGTGGTCGGCTCGAACCACCATTCTATTTGCCAGACTCATTCCACATCTTTGCCTTCTTGTTTCGGTACTCTTCTCCATCCTTCATCTTCTCTTCTTCAACTTGTTGAACATATACCATCTGCCTGTATATATCCATGTCACCTATCAACATAACAGCCCCACCTTCCTTGCTTGAAGCACGAGCCACACCTGCAATAAACACACTAATCCTTCTCCTCGTCTCTTTCACAATCTCCGGAGCATAGCGAGATAGCTGGTTGAACTTCAACCTATATTCATGAACACTCATAGAGTCCTGTTTAAGAGTAAGGAACTCCCTCACCTTGGCTACCTTCAGTTCACAAGGAAAGAACCTCCACAAGAAGGCTTCCTCGAAGCAAGCCCAACTTCGATGTGGTGCATCCTAAACCCTACCATCCTTCGATTGATCAAACCATGTTTTGGCCACACCTTTCAGTTGGTATGCATCCAATTCAATCCTCTCAGTATCGACCACATGAATTACCTCATACACCTTCTTCAACTCCTCTATGAAGTTCTCCGGATCTTCAGTAGTGTTTGATCCAGTGAAACTAGGGGGATTCATCCTAAGGAACTCACGAATTCACGAAGTATAAGCGCCTTTCTGTCGAGCTCCTATTTGCTGCCCAACTTGGTTAGTAGCAACCTAACTTAGCATCTGGATAGCTTCCCGGAATTTGACATTGGTAACCTCTCCTTGAGGTTGTGCCTCCATTGCATTTGGAACCTCTTGTTCCTCAACATTCCTTCGTGGATGACCTCTGACTGCACTACTTGGAGGCATAATGATCTGAAAATACGTGTAAGCACGAATTAGAGGGAGACTTTTTTAGATAAATTCTTCACACAAAGTAAGATGGACAAAGTAAAACATTCCTAAATATCGCAGTCTCTTAATCATAGATGTGGCACGCTTCAAACCGATGACTAAGACTCTACAGACACTGCTTCATGACTACCTAGGACTTTTGAACTCTGTGCTCTGATACAAAGTTTGTCACGGCCCGAGCCTACACCTTGGGCAGGACTGGAACTCAAAGACCATTGTTGGCCCTCAAGCGAACCCCTACTTATATCAGTGGAACACAAACATCAACTTTGACACAAGTAAAATATAATAAAAGGGGAAAATATGTCATATGTCATAACTTTGGCCAAAACGGCACTTGAGTCTTAATAATTGAAAGCAACTCCAAACTGAAATACTATAGTCTATGGAGCATCTAACTGCCTACAGAGGGATGTTGGGACAGACCCCACAACATCCTAAAAGCTAAGCTAGTAAAGAAATAAAAAGGATGTCCTCCATAATGCAAGAAGGCTCACCACAAACTCTGAAGCTCAATCCGGATCAATGAAGCACTGAGTGTTGATCATGGGTACCTACGTCTGCATCATGAAACGATGCAGGCAAACTGGAATCAGTACATTGAATGCACGAGTATATGAGTTGGAGAGATAAACAACGACTTAAGCTTGAGGGGATTAGATGAACTTACCTTGGCTCTGCTTCACTAAAGACTATACTTAACTCAAATGTTATACATATAAAGCAATTTAAATCACATGCAAGATGTATATATATATATATATATATATATATATNTTCATATTAACTCAAGTCTCCATGTAAACTATTTAGCCAACATGGGAATTGACATTTCATACTTTTTAGATGATTACGTAAGGAGAGCTAGCTAGTGGATCCACTAAGTTGAATAAGGTCCTATATCGATGGCAAGGTGTAGTATGGTCCTCTTGCAATGTGAGGTAAGACGTTGTATCATCACTTAGACTAATAGTGATGGTTGTCGGTTAGAGATACTCCCACAGATGCGATATTACTTTCTTATATAAGTAAAGTTGAGTTTGTTATTGCATTTCCTTTAACGAAATTTAAACTGCTTTATATGTATATCATTTGAGTTTATTTGTCCACTCATATTATATTATATAGTACAAATTAGGCAATATGAACTTGTCTTCCAATTGTGAAAAAGTAAGAAGCATAAATGGCCCACCACCTTAATTTTGTAAATATTATACTAGTAAGTTACAAAATCTCAATATGGTGACATATAGTCCCACCATATATTTTACAATTCCACACGATCTTAACAAAGCATAGGATAAGTCGTCAATATTGCGAAGAAAATTATATAGAAGCATAATGTAAAGAAAGCTTTTGACTGTTTCCTCCCCCACCACCAACTCCAAATGGGTTATATATATATACATATATATATATATGTACATATATATATATATATGTACATATATATATATATGTATATATATATAACCCATTTGGAGTTGGTGGTGGGGGAGGAAACAGTCAAAAGCTTTCTTTACATTATGCTTCTATATAATTTTCTTCGCAATATTGACGACTTATCCTATGCTTTGTTAAGATCGTGTGGAATTGTAAAATATATGGTGGGACTATATGTCACCATATTGAGATTTTGTAACTTACTAGTATAATATTTACAAAATTAAGGTGGTGGGCCATTTATGCTTCTTACTTTTTCACAATTGGAAGACAAGTTCATATTGCCTAATTTGTACTATATAATATAATATGAGTGGACAAATAAACTCAAATGATATACATATAAAGCAGTTTAAATTTCGTTAAAGGAAATGCAATAACAAACTCAACTTTACTTATATAAGAAAGTAATATCGCATCTGTGGGAGTATCTCTAACCGACAACCATCACTATTAGTCTAAGTGATGATACAACGTCTTACCTCACATTGCAAGAGGACCATACTACACCTTGCCATCGATATAGGACCTTATTCAACTTAGTGGATCCACTAGCTAGCTCTCCTTACGTAATCATCTAAAAAGTATGAAATGTCAATTCCCATGTTGGCTAAATAGTTTACATGGAGACTTGAGTTAATATGAACTCTCGTCTCCACGTAGGTGCTTAATATAATTCCTAAAAATGTACTTTAGCTCATACTTTTGATAAAACTTTCTTCCTTTGGGTTGAGATAATTTACTAAACCCAGTAGCTTTAAAAAGCTCCTTTTTGAAATCAATGTTTCCCTTTTAGTTCAAAACTCTTTTGGAACTTCTAGTTCCCCTTTTTACTCAAATGTGAAATATTTGTAAACTCCAGGGAATACTTAGTTCCGTTATATCTTTTTGAGAATTGAACTCAACTCTTGCTCTTTACTTAACTTGAAACTTTAACTCTTAGGTAATACTTAATTCCCTTATATATTTTGAAAAATAAACTCAACTCTTACTTGAACTTTAAGTCTTTAAAAAAGAAAGTGAAAACATTTGTGAAAGACTTTAGAATACTTTACCTTGCCTTGATTTTTAACTTTTAGACTTGGCTCTTCACTTCTTTGAATTTGATCTTACTTTCCTTGAATTGAATTATGGATTCAAGGATCATGATCTCATGTTTATGGATGATTTCATGATGTTTACATGTAACATAGACTATTATTGGAAACAACTAGGAATAATGGGTACATCACTTAGGAACTAGTGCAAAAAATAGTGAAAGAACGTGGTCTTCAAGGGGTTGTGGCGCTTTGAGAGGCGCGGAGCACCATAGACTGATGGACAGAGCCTTTCCTCAGGCGTGGCACGCCAAAGACAAACGGACAGACTCTCTCCCGAGGGGCTTTTGAAGCGCGGCACACCAGCATCCCCCCAACGTGTTTTCCGACTTTCTTATTTGGTTTTCATCTCTAAATCTTCCCAAATTCCTATGGATCCCACCCCAAACACTTAGGATCCCTAATTAACTTATTACCCAATGATTTAGACCCGAAAACAGTCCTAAAACATGGATTACAACTGGCGATCAACAACAATCCAATCAACAAGAACGTCAAACTTTCTTTCAAGATTCCAACCTATAACATGAGTTAATTCATAAAATTAACTGATTTGAATAAAATTAGTGTGTGGGTGAATTAATCCAACAAAAAAGAGCCCACATACCTTGTTAGGGATCACCCCCGACGAAAATCCACGAAGCTAACTCGGTGTTCTTGCGTCATGCTCCTCTTTTCTTCTTGCTTTCAAAATGCTAGTGTATTTTATAAGTGTGTAAACTGAATGAGATCAGTTTAGACCCCAACATATTAGTCAAAAACGAAATAATTAATTGACTTAACAAAAAGACCAAAATACCCTTACTAAACCCGTTTTTGGAACTTTCCCTGCTCAACAGTCCATCTTCTGAAGATCATATCTCATTCATACGACCTCAGAAATTCACAAACTTGGCTTCGTTCAAAAGATCTTCCAACGATATTTCCATCCATATAAAGAAATCACCCAAATTATTCATGGGATGGATGTTATAACCGTTTAAAAATGGCCAAAACTCACTTTTGAAATCTAAAAATTTTCCAGATTTTCCCATTTTTTCCAAATTTGTTTTTCCTAGATAAATTTTAGTCTGTCTAGAATAAAGATGTTACATTATCATGAGAAAAGACTGAAAATAAAGATTTGAAGGTGGGTCCGCGATTTGGAGGCATATTAAATTTCTCGTTCCAAAAATGTCTTTTAAGGTAGAACACCTTATCTCAACACCGCGATGCAGAGCAGAATTTTCAATTCTTGGAACAGGTCGTTCGACGCGCTCCCATGCTCATATTTCGCTCGTCAAAATTTTTTATTCATTTATTCTTCACCAATTCACCCATACTTGGTTCTTTTTCTTAAATATCTCTTATATACAGATATTCAACAAACGTACTTAAGAACCTAACCCAAAACGTCTCTATTATGCGAGGTAAAGAATTAAGAGAACTTCTTCTCAACGAAGGCAATTAAAGAATAACAAATGAATTCAAGAAGTAGATATCGAGATCGTCAATATTCTAAGTCTTTCAAGACGAATCCAATATGAAATAACATGTTTGGCACGTGGGAGAACGATCACAAACTTATGAGGGACTAACATAGCTAATTGGAATAATTTCTTAATGAAAACGCCAACCTTCTTGATAGATCTTTATGAAATTGCCCATTTTTCCATCTTCCTTTCTCCTTATTCCTAGCATGAAAAATTTAATTTTCTAAAACTAACTAAGTTCAGTCTTGACCCATGTTAAACTCCTAAAAACAGAATAAAATAATATGATAGTGAAAAGATTAAAATACCCTTTAAATTCCCAGATTTGGACATTTCTTTAGTCAAACAACCCAACTTCTAAAGGGATCAACTCATTTATTCAAACTCGAAATCACGCAAACTTGGCGTCTTTGACATGAACAAAAACTCAGTCGAATTTACTTTAAATTTTACAGATTTGCTTACACTTTCAAAAATTAAGCTTCTAGTTTTTTCTAATTGCGAGATGTTACAATGAAATTGTTGCATGTGTCATTTTTCAAGTATAGATTGTAGCACATATAAAAGAATGAATGGTGGACTCTAGGACTAATCAACACATTTGTGCGAATCGAGAAGCATTTGCCTCCTACACATCAATAGGGGATGACAATGAAGTAGTCTACCTTGGAGACTCAAGAACTACTAAAGTCTTAGTTAAAGGAAAATTACTCCTGAAACTTACTTTGGGAAAAACTTTAGCCCTTATGGATGTGCTAAATTTTCCTACAATGCGTGCAATACTTTTCTTGATTTACTTACACTTTAAAAAATTAACTATCTCTAGATTTTAAACTTCCTTCTATTTTTTTTAATAATTGTGAGATGTTACAATGAAATTTTTGCATGTGTCATTTCTCAAGTAAAGATTGTAGCACATATAAAGAATGAGTGGCAGACTCTAGGGCTACTCAATACATTTGTGCGAATCGAGAAGCACTTGCCTCCGACACATCAATAGGGGATGACAATGAAGTATTCTACCTTGGAGACTCAAGAACTACTAATGTCTTAGGTAAAGGAAAATTACTCCTGAAACTTACTTCGGGAAAAACATTTGTCCTTATGGATGTGCTAAATGCTCCCACAATGTGTGCAAAACTGATTTCCTAGACTTGATTAATAAATCTATAGTGAATGTTCCATTTAAATTTGAAATGATAATACTAATAAAAGAATAATGTGTTTGTGAGAAAAGAATATTGTAACCAAGGACTTTTTGTACAAATTTTGTATATGAAAAAATATCTACTTCTGCTTACATGATAGAAACTATTTATCAATGGCATGGTAGAATAGGACATGTCAATTTCACTTATATAAAAAATATGCAATCACTTTATTTGATATCTGACTTAGATTCAAACACTATAGAGGTGGAGAATATTTATCTTTAAATGTATTATGTGAAAAAAAGGAATTATTCATGAACTAACTCCACCTTACTCTCCCGAATCTAATGGAGTAACTGAAATGAAAAAGAGAACATTGAAGGAAATTATGAACTCTATGCTAATAATTGCTAATACAGCTAAAAATTTGTGGGGTGAAGATATATTATCTGCATGTCAGTTACAAAATAGAATTCCTCACGAAAGAACTGGCAAACATCCTATGAATGGTGGAAAAATTATAAACCTAATTTGTAATAAATAAAAATATGAGATTGTCTTGCTAATGTTCTCTTTCCTGGGCCTAAGAAGAGCAAAATAGGTTCAAAAACAGCTTCATTGCATGCTTATTGAATATGTTGAACATATTACTGCATATAGATTTTGTGTTTTTAAGGGTGATGTATTTTATTGAAATAATCTTATTGAGACAAAGAAAGATGAATTCTTTGAACATCTATATGATAAAACAAGGTAAAAAGCATGCGCTTCGCGCAGGGTATAATATCTTTGTTTTTTGTAATGTATGGAGTGCTCGGTAATAGATTTTTTGCTTTTTTTTTAATTTATCTTTTTAAATTTATGAAGTTGACATACAATTAACAAATTGAATTATTGGAATTCATACAAATTGGTCTTCAGAAGTTCACATACAATTATCAAATGTTGCTGACCACAAACTCAAAAATCAGTGCCTAATATTCGTGATCAGAGCCTATTTATGTCACATTCAGAATATTTCATAAAGATGATGTATACCATATTATTGCATAAGTTCAATAGGAACATCAAATGCACATTAATATTTCTTCACTCTTCATATTAGATTACAGAACAAATAGTTTTAACACTGTGTCATATTAAGTTTGGACGAAGATCTCTGCCTCAAATATCAAGTATCACCAAGCGTACAATGCATCACATGCTCTTTATTTAGTCATTTATTTAATGATTTATTCATCGACCCTTGCAAAAGCAGCTACATGCTTAAATAAGCTTGCCTCTGTTGAGCAATCAGAATGTATGTAGAGCAAGTAAAATGTATGCGGTCTGAAATTTACAATGTCTTAGTGAGAAATCTGTGATTTTCTTATTATGTTTGGCCAAAGATATCTAGCTCAAATATCAAGTATCACCAAGCGTACGATATATCACACAGTTTTCATTTAATCAATTATTTATCAGTTATTAATAGACCCTCGCAAAAGCAGCTAGATTGTTAGACATGCTCACCTCTGTTGAGCAATCAGAAGGTATGCCTGAATTTTAAAATGTCAAAGTGTCAAATCTTTGATTTTGAGTCAGAGAATGATTTGATTATAGTCTCTTCTGTTCTGACGCTGCAAATTATTGAACCTTAATAATACACATTTTATGAATGTGAATGAACTAATTTAAAGTTGAAGATGGCCGGATATCATAATTTATGCATACAATGTTGTGTACAGTTGTTGAAAGTGTTACAATGCCCAAATGTTTAAATCGAAGCTAAAATCTTACAATCTCCAAATCTGAATCACAAACTCTACTAACAATGTTATACAATGTTGAGAAATTTAAAGACTATAAAAAACTAAGAAGTAAATATTGTGGAACAACTTTTTTTCAATAAAAAATAGTATTTATACGTTCAAACAAATTAAGCACGGAGTCAACGCAGATACCTTCATAATTGATCCAAGTAGACAATAAGTATATACCTGCTAACACACACTAAGCCAAATTAATATCATATTATAAGCTAATCTCCGAAGCTAAAAAATATTAATCTCTGTCTTCAAATTCCTCCAGGTTTCACGCATCATAAGAATAATACACGTGCTGAAAATGATTGACACATAATAACGTCCATAAATTCTCTCAATGTAAACTTCTTTAAGATTATTGTTATTAGGAGATACGTTAACGAAAATAGTAAAACAAACAAAGCGGAAGAAATTATCGTTCATATGAATCCGATATGGGTGTTTCGTAAGATTAATAAGGACAATGAAATGAATCATAGTAGTTCTTTTTCATATGTGTAACACACTCTGGCTAATGACCTTTGAGGTAGACTGTTCTGGAAAAATTATGTTAATGATGGAACAGAAGATCGACTAAAGGATATTGAAATCATTATAACTCAAGTAGAAACATAATACAAAATATAATAGGAGGTGAGTTGTTTGAAATGAATCCTCACACAACAATTTAAATGTAAACCAAGCTTAGGGGGCTAGGGTTTTTTTGAAAGTAATTGGGTAGCTAACATATGAGGTAAACAGGACATTAGGTTGTATTACACATAAGACATTGGTGCCACAACCATGGTTAATTGATTGTGGGTTGTGCGTCTAGGATTGTAGAAGAATGAAGGCCCTCAAGTGTGCGTGTTGTCTCCGTATATAGTTGATTCGTAATTTCCATTGGTGAGCATATGTCAAGTTGACGGGATCTGGAGGTAGTTCTATTCGTGAAGTTAGATAAGAGGGCAATATTATCTGTGAGCAAAAATAATGAAGCCGATGTTATAATGTGGGTCTTATCTGCAACATCTTTAGGAGGGGTTATGTTCGAAGAAGTGGATGTGGTTCATTAAGCATTTAGTATATTCATGTGTTTTAATAAAATTGACTAATAAATTAATGACATAAGGGGTGAATGAAATTTCTGGGGAAGGGTGCGAGTGTGCAACAACAAAATATTCAAATTTATGAATGTATACCTGGATTGGGTGATTTTTGTATCATATTTTGTTGGGTCCATAGTATTATCAGGTAGTTTAGTTGCATCCATAGAAGAAGTCATGGTAGGATAAAAAGCAGAATTACACACTCTCGTATAAAGAGGGGAGAAAATAGGGGATGACAATATGAACCGTATGAGGAGGTGATATTGTCCATACTTAAGTCAGCGTGGGCATAAAGGTTGAATAATAATTCTATATATGTTTACCAGTCTTGACGGGGGAGCACAGCATAAGGATTATTGTCATCCACATCAAGCGCCTGTTTAGTGCCAAATAAGAATTTTGTTCCAGTAGAAAATAGCTGCAAGAAAACTAGGGATGGAAATATGAAACGCACGAGGAGGCACCATTGTAAAGAGTAGCGTTCACTTAAGCCGTAATGGGTGGTTAAAAAATGAATGAATGTATAGCTGGTTTGAGCGGGGGTTTGTTTAAATTCCTTTAGATCAATACAAGCATTAACTACAGTTGCATCCATATGAGCATTCCCGGTAGGTGACAAAGAAGAATACGATCGGAGTTAGTGCCATTGTATTCATACCATTAGTCCATGTATATGTTATGAAGGGATGATGTTCTTGGTCTTAGAAGGTAAACAAACAGTGGATCCGAACCCAATAGGAGGTAGATTTGACCTTTAAAACAAACATACCCAGTTTTGGATATGCGTCTTGGGGATCCTTAGAAGATTAATGCCGGCCTTGCGAGGCATTTGTATGAAGATTTTGAAGGGGTGGTGGTGCCTTAGATTATTAGGGTTTAATGGGTAGGTTATGTGGATACTATCTCATGACCACGAGAGGCATGGTAGCCGTGGAGCCTCACGTGAAGGGCTTTTCACTAGACATAGAGTTTAGGGTCAACTTAAAATGATCATATATCTTAGCTCAAAATGAATTAAGTGGGACATTACATCTACAATTATTGGATTCTGAGTCCTTTTTCTAACACCACCAAGTTTGTCCAATTCCGATCATAGGGAAAAATGTTATGCCTGAAATAGTGAAGCACTGTCAGGCTGAAAAATTTTGATCCACGTTTGACGGGCCGTGGTTATGAGAGCAATCTGTGAAGGCGTCCATCATGCCATTTCAGAAATTTCTAACAAGGGAACTTCCTTCATCTTTTTCCAATTGTTTTAACTCAAGTTATGTCATATTCCCCAATCCTACAACCTTTACATAAGTCACTAGGTAAATTACCCGTGCTTCTAACTGGGTTGAACTTTATATTAAGCTTATATATGATCATTTGATGATATTCATATTTTGGATATATACACTACATTTTCAAGAATATATTATTTTAAGGCAAAATGTTCCTCTGAAATCTTAAAGTGTTATATTCTTTTTATTTTTTTTATAGAAAAGATACGAGTCATGGAAAATTTTTTAATATAAAAAAGAAGTCTAAGAAAATCTCCACAAAAATAGTACGTCAAAAGTAATGAAATTTTCTAAATTCCATAAATTCATAAAGAACAACATCAGACATAAAGAAGAGACCAAAAAACCTCAAACAATAACACTCCCAAAGAACGTGGAACATCACATCCATACAAAAACATAATTAACTAAACTCAAATAGAAGACCTTCAACTCCTTTCTTATGAACCTCTATCAGTATGTTTTTATTATAGTATAGCGTATCATGTATATGTTAAATATGAGCCTAAAATTCTTAGTATCATAAATGTTTTTCCTCATTGTCTCAAGTTGTCATTACTATAGCTTATGTTTCATATCAGCCTACCTACTTATATTGAATTCAACCATAATTATTTTTATGACTATAGTATGCAGTTACAAAGAATTAATGAATTATCAACCAAGAAGTAGGTGGAATCTAGTGGAACTGTTCACAACCGGATATTCAAAAACAAAATTTTGACGCATAACATATTAAAATCTTACAACATAATTTTGTGAACACTTGAACCCACAAATATCCACAAATGATAATAATAACAGCCTTACTTTCCTACAATTAAGAAGTCTACGGCATGTTGCGTAACATATTTTTCGAAACATAGTCTATCAGGTTGTATCAAAATTTACATTTCACATATTTAATTTAAATAATCCAAATGAAAGAGTTGTTATTTCTTTATTAAAAAATAGGCAGAATGGTCTTGTGGACCCTTATACTTGTATGCATTTTTATTGTGAACCCTTCTACTTACCCTTTTGTCATCTAGACCCCTAAATTCAATAAAACAAAATTTAATAAACCCCTTTGTCCATTGACCAAACTTATGTGGCATTTGGATGTCTGAGTTAGCTACAGAGCGTGAATACACGCGAGTAAAAGCAAGTGAACACCATATTTAAAACTAAAAATTATTAAAATTATAAAATAATTAAATTTGTTTTTTTAAAAAAATAAATAAATAAAAAACCCTTCTTCACCCCACCCACCTACTTTTTTCAGGCATAACAATCCCTGCTCAACCGTTTTTTCTTTCATTTTCTTTAGACAATCTATACAATGGACAGAGGCGGCAAGGAGACAAAGACGTGTGAGGGGAAAGTGTTTATGGTCTCATTGACAAGAGGAATGGTGGATGTGGCATATTTCTCCTACGAATTTTTGCCATTTCACGACTAGATTGAGTGGAGACCTAAAGGTGTCGGTTTGGCCAGATTTTGGCCTTAGATAGCAGATTTTGTGGTGGCTTACCACTGTTTGTGAGATCACTGTTGACGGGTGCTTCACGGGAGAATGATGTCGATAGTGGTGCGAGCTCTGATGGCTCATCACGGTTTTTATACAGCAAATGAGTTTGGGGTTTTGTGGGTCTGAAAAGGTTCGGTTATGCGGTTGTTTGCCGGAAAAAAGGGAAAAATGAATGGGGTTTTGGATCAAGTCGAGATCCATTTTTTGGTGGTTGTTTTAGCTGGAAATGGTTGAGAAATGGGTCCTTAAATTGGTGAGTTTGTGGTTGCTTTTCAGTGATTTGGAGCTCAATAATTCGCTACAAATGGAGAAAATGAAAGAGAAATATGGGTTGGTTGTTCACTGTTTCTCGTTGGTTAACCTTGAGGTCACTGGTGCATCCTTTTGTATTGGTGGTTGAAGCTGGCCGGAAATGGAGTTTGGGTGGTTACGAGGAAGGTTGATGGTGGAAGATTTGAGAAGATGGTGGTTTCACTATTTTGGAATAAATTAATCTTTTATTTTAAAATCGATAATACATGTAATTATGACGTGGTATTAATTTGAGTGACAAGGATTTGACATGTCATCTATGCAAGGGAGAGTGAGGTATTAGAGCTGTTTAACAATCATTTTCTTATTGAGTTCAGGGGTCTAGATGACAAAAGGGTAAGAAAACCCTAGGCCTGCCTACGTAACGCCATAACAAACAATATTCCCTTTTAATTTATTCATTATTAACTTAAGATTGTAGGGTTAAATTAATAGAATTTGGCTTTATGTTGTGAAAGGAGAAATTTAGGGATTAGATGTGATATTCTAAGATTCATAAATTTCCTTATGAATTTCTTGAGATAAGAGCGCCTAACTATGATACAACATGTTATACGTTCCTAACCCTAATCTAACTGATGAAATTAAAGAAATGTGGGTTCTTTCCCTATAGGGGGAAATTGAGGATTTAGAGGTGATCTTCAAGGTTTGATGACATGTATAGTGATTCTTTAAGAACAAAATGATATAGACATGATTTGAATTAGATTAAAGTATGCATGATGGATTATGTATGTTACAACTTCGTAAGTAAAATCTACATGAGAATAGAAGAATAATTGATAGAATTGTGATGGAAGACCTTTACCTACCTAATCTACCTTATGAAAGTTTGAATGTATGAAGTGATAGAATTAGATGAGTTAGATTGATTTCCATGTGTAGTGCTTAACCCTACGTGGGATGATGGGAAACATGTTTTCAACATCAAGTAGATGAAGTATGCTTGTAGTAATTGAACTACTTGAATTATGATTTTTATCCACGTCTAATGTAGTCCTTTTAGATGTGTTGGTTTAATATTAGATTTTACCTTCAAAGGGTAAGATATGATATTATCGATGTTTTATGAAGGTTATGTACATTTTGTATGAACACGTTGACAGTAAAGTGAATATACTCATGATCTAGTTGTTTTGTTGTTTTAAGGTTATCCTCTTACACACACTTATGTATGAACATGATATGATGTGAATAATTTCCTCACAATATGATTATTCTAAGGTTGAAAGACTAATCTCACCTAATGAATCTATATTAAGACATGGACGGCAATGAGAATTATGTTGAGCATCGAGTGGATATTGCTATGATATGGGAGCTCTTTCGTTTGTTGAGGTTGGGTTTTACTAGTAGCAATCTCTTGAGATGGAAGCTACTCCCCTAGTAGAGGTTAGGTTTCTAGTAGCAATCTACTTATTCCATAACTATGTGCTCACATAGGTTACTTAGGTATTGGATCCACCTAAAGTGAAAGTATGGTTCTACTTTAGGCAAGCAGAACAACCCCTTTTCGGTGTGGGGTAGAGGTATCAACATGTTAGTTTTTGGTTAACAAAATTAACGTTGAGGGGTTGTTTTGTCATTTTATGTATATTAAATATTTTTAAGAGCCACTACATTGGCCGTGGAAATGTGTTATTAAAACTTTGCCACCTCATGACTTTGGGAAAATACTCTATTTTAAATATGAATAATTAATATTTCCTCCTCCTTATTTTAGTTTTTTACCATTTCTTTTTAATTCATGTAAAAAAGAATATTATTTTACTACAATTATAAATAATTTAAATTCAAATATTTTCTTTTATTCTTAATGAAATAATTTAGAATCACAGAAATATCTAATAACATTATTTTAGATCATAAATTTCTAAAAAAAATATTCGTGAAACATCTTGACAAATCCAACACCACGTAAAAAATGAGACGAAACAAGTATTATATAGAAGTCACTAGTTGTCTTTTGACATGTCGTTTTCTTGCCTAGCGTATTTATAAAATTTTGTATGCTCTCTATTATAATTTGTTTTTCTTATTTTTATATTTTATTTTGTTATATGTTTAAAAATTATGTCAAAATATATAAATAACAACAATTAATAATTTTTAAATATTTTTTAAAAAAAATTACTAAAAATATGATTGACTCGCCAAATATTATCGATGTCACATAAATTAAAATATAAAATAATATTCCCCCTGTCCCTATTTACTTGTTCAGATTTCCTTTTATATCTATCCCTATTTACTTGTCCATTTAACAAATCAAGAAAGGACAACAATTTTTTTCTAATATACCCTTATTTAATTCTAGAAATTTTCTAGTATACTAAGTTGTAATGCATGCTTTTTGGAACCAGAAAATACATTTATTATACTTGGGGAGTTGCATAATCTTTTAAGTTAAGGATAAAATTGTAATTAACCTATGATAATAATTGGTACCTTAATATGTGTGCCTCTTCTAAAGTGGACAACTAAATAGGGACAGAGGGAGTAATAAATATTAAACCCCTACAAGCACAGACTTCTATATCTAGTTTATATGTATTTATCAGTTTTACATAGGGTGCTCTAAATTGAAAATTTTCTTTAGCTCATTCATTACATATAGTTGACCCTACTTTTGTTACATCTCAAAATTGAAATAGTAAAATAATGTATATCTTACCAAATGTGAATACTTAAATCTATAAAAAGAAGTTGAACCACTCATTAAAAATTATTTTTAGTTTGTAGATAGAAGAAAATAGATTTTATTTCATTTGTTCGATGTTGAATTAATAATTTTTCTTAGTGAGAAATTTTTTTTTTGATCTAAGAAAAAAAAAGTTAAGTTTAAAAGAAATATGTATTATTTTTTCAATTAAATCTGATACAAGTACAAAAACAAGAACGATCTTTAAGATGTGAAATAGTCCATTAAAGTAATATAGAAGAAATAAACCTACAACATCTTGACTTATTTTGAAGAATTGTTGAAAAGGATTTGTGTTTGAATTGAATTTCATCATCGTCATTGTCATGAACATTCTTTTTAGTGTTTGAATGTCTGTCATCCAGAGGCAATAGGTCGAGTTGTGTGATTGAATGAGAGAGATTGTTGAAGTTTATATTTATAAGAGCGACAACCGGCTAGGTTTTTTAAAACTTACTATAAACTTTTAATAATTAATTTTCTCACAATTAGAGGTGGAAATTTTAGCTAATATTCATAAATCGTTCCATCATATATCAACCCTCACTTTGTCTTGAACCTCTATTTGAGACTTGACTCTTAATCCTAATTAAGATACTAAAACCTGACTACCGACTTCCGATCTTGACCCAGGATTAGTCTATTGATCCATACCCCACCAAGGTCCCTAAGTCAGAACCCAGTATAAAACCACAAACCTGCCCCCATGACCTAACACTAAATCCTGACCCCAACCCTGATACCCGACCTATGACATAACTCCCATCCTTGACCACAACATCATACCCAAGACCTGATTCTCAATCCTGGCACCAAATTTTGACTCTAATCAATGTTTCTATTCCTCACCCGAGGGGTAGGTAGGGGTATGGTATGGTATGGTGGTTGGAGTAGATGGATGTAAACACGTAAGGGCCGATTTATTAGTATTGGTTAAAATTTCGACCTCTAATTGTGAGAAAAAAAAGTTTTAAAAGGTTTCTTCTACAAAGTATTAGAAAATCCTAGCCGCTTGCCGCTCTTATAAGTATAACACTTCAATAATCACTCTGATTAATCATACAACTAAACCTATTGCGGCTAAGACGAAAGAAATTCGAAATACTAAAGAGGACATTGATGGCAATGAGGATGATGGAATTTAATTCAAGCGCAAACCATTTTCAACTATTCTTTAGAATGGAAAATAAGTCAACATGTGGTAATTTATTTATTCTGTATTAGTTGAATGGACTATCTCTTACAAATACTCTATTTTATTTAAAAGATTCATGTTTTAAAAATCAATCTTGTTTTAGTAGTTGTTTCAGACATAACAGAACAAATAACCTAATAATATGTTTTTATAACTTAAACTTTTTCATTGATCCAAAAATATCTTAATAAAAAGAAGTGATTAATTCAACATCGAACAAATGAAATAAAATCTAAAATTTTCAATCTAAAAACTAAAAATAATTTGTAATGAGCTAGTGGTTCAATTTCTTATATAGATTTAAAGTATTCACATTTTGTTAAGATATACATTATTGATCCATTTTTATTTTGTATAACAAAAGTAGTGTCAACTACCTTTAATAAATGAACTAAAGAAAAATTTCAATTTAGCTCAGTCTATGTAAAAATTATAAATACATATAGAAGCAAGATTAAAAATTCATGTGCGATTAATCAAGTTTTATAATACAAAATTATTTTTTCTTTTTTATGTTACATTAAAATAAATAATAAATTATATCGTCTGGTTATCAAAAGTATCATTTTGATTGGATTTTATTAAAAAATCCAGCTAAAAATAATTTTGTAGCCTAAGTAGAGTTTCATTTTAGTACAATTAAGTTGATTAGTTAATTCACCAATAAGGATTGTGGTGAATTGGTAAGTATTTCGTCCTCTTTAACAAGAGGTCTCTGGTTCAAGTCCCCCTTCGGTACGAAGTTGCCGTAGGGAGAGAACTTTACCCTATTTTAATCACACTAGTTTTCAAATGAATTAACTCCTTGGAGTACGTGTCTAAAAGAAAAATAAATTCACAAGTTACAAATTACTAACAAAAAAAGTGTCATTTTCACATATTTTGCAAATCTTGTAATCTCCTGCAAAATAATACAAAAAGAAAATTGATGACAATATAAGAAGAAAAAGGGTAGGAAATATAGTGTAATATATGTAGCCCTATATTAAAAAGATTACATGGTTCAAATTATGATTAAAGGGAGTGTTAGTTGTTTGGATGGTTACTTCACTTATGGTAAATGACAATCTTTGAGAGACTATGATTATTTAACAACTAGCTCTCAGTTAAATCGTAGACTACTTCATGTAATTTTATTATTAGATACTGTTCTTACTCAGCAATATAGCTGTAAAAGCTTATGAAGCAGGGATCAGGACATCACCATCAAGATCACTCACAGGAACATTTTTGAAATACAAATCATGAACTCTTTAAATCACTTTTGTATGAGTGTCAAAATGAACCAAACATAGGTAACCCGCCCAAAATATTAAGGGTTGGGCTCAAGATAATTCAATTTGGGTTCAATCTCAACTCATTCAAGCTTAAGCCATTTGAAGAGAATTCTCAATTGAGCCCAATTCAATCTCCAATTTCAACCCGTTTTAAAATTTTTTATTAAGATATGTTCCCTAATTGAAGGTATGTATTATTATCTATTTAACAAATTTTAGAATTTATCTATCAATTTGTTACCCTTTTAACAAAAAATCTTGAGCGGAAATTCAAATTGTGATTATAAAATTTAAATATCAATATGTTAAATTATTGAGATTCATTGGGTCAAATTGGGCGGATCAAGACCCAACCAATTTTTTATCCCTTTTGAGCCCAACCCGTTTGAGTCTAAAGTAAATTTGGGAGGGTCAAGATACAACCCGATTTCTATTCGATCTATTGTAATATTTTCAATTCCAATCCAACCCGCCCATTTGACACCCCTACATTGTTGCATAAGCTTTTAAAACTATCTCGTTTCATAAGAACAATATCACAAAAAATTAGTGAACGAAATTGTCCAATTTATTAAGTTACTACACCTCTAAATGTATACTTCTAACTGTGGCACTTATACTACTACTCACTCATAACAGCAAACCTCATACTATCCTTTAGGTTAAAATTACAACCCAAACTCTAAGACACACTTCCTCATAAGGGTCTCAGCAAAATAAAGTTTAAAGAAGAGTCTAAGAATACATCTTGCTTCTAGCTCGAACACACGATTCACATGAATAAGAGTGCATTCTACTGAATCTCAATGCTTAAGCCCTATCAAACCTCATATTTTTGTGAAGACTTTTGCTTAGATAACTCATCGATAAGGATCTGGGCTTTGATTTTCAACTACTTTATGTGGTAGTCGAGTGAACCTGAGAAACAATGAGTTTGAGTACATTCCATAAGTCATTATAAATTATGGGGTTGTCCACGAGTGAGAAGGTCGAGTTTTCCACTTACCAACTCAAGGACGTTGTGCAAGCATGGTATGTTCAATTGAGGGATAATAGACCCTTGAGAGGTGGTCCTTTGACATGGGAGATTTTGAGGAAGGCTTTTCTTGATCGGTTCTTTCATAGGGAGATGAGGGACGCTAAAGTGGTGGAGTTCATCAAAATTCGCTAAGGAGGTATGGGTGTTCATGAATACTCTTTGAAATTCACTAAACTATCGAAATGTGCTCCTTCTTTTGTTTCCGATCCTAGAGATAACATGAGCCGCTTGTGACGGGAGTGTCGGATGATTTTCAAGAGGAGTGTCATTCAGCTATGATAGACAACAACATGAACATTTCTCGTCTTATGGTGCATGACAAACATAAAGAAAAGGCAAGGTCTAGGAGGAAGATTAATGATACTAAGAGGTTAAGATCTTTTTATTGAGGTTCTTCAAAGAATAGGCTTGAGATACAAGATAAGCCTATATTTAAAAAGTGGGTTTCAAGTCAAGTCCCTTCCAAGTTCCCAAAAGCTAGTGGTGATAGGGTGTCTAACCCTAAACTCAAGAAAGGAAAAGGTACTAACTCACCAACCAAGAAGCCAACTTCTGGAAAGTTTGGCAAGAAGCACTATGGTGATTGCCTTAAAGGGATGGACAATTCTTCGGTTGTGGTAAAAGCAGGCACAAAGTTAGATATTGACCTAATGTGAGGGTTCAAGACAAGGGTAGTGGTCAAGCTCAAACAAGTGGTTCTAGTGATGCTCCAAAGAAGAACCGCTTCTATGCTCTCCGCTCTAGGGGTGAGCAAGAGACTTCTCTAGACGTGGTGATCGATATGTTGAAAGTCTTCTCTATTGATGTATATGACTTACTTGATCTCGGTGCTACTTTATCTTTTGTTACTCCTCTAGTAGCCAAAAAGTTTGATTTTTACCCGATATTTAGCAAGAACCTTTTATAGTGTCTACTCCGGTGGGTGACTCGGTTGTTGCTAAAAGGGTATATAAAAGTTTTCCTATAATGTTGCCCAATAGAGTTTCTTATGTTGAACTAGTAGAACTCGATATGCTTGATTTTGAATGTTATATTGGGTATGGATTGGTTGCATGCTTGCTTTGCATCTATTGATTGTAGGACAAGGGTAATGAAGTTTAACTTTCCAAATGAACCCGTTGTAGAGTGGAAGGGGGAAAACTTTATTCCTAGAGGTTTTATCATCTCTTGTCTAAAAGCACGCAAAATAATCTTTAAAGGTTGTATATACCATATTGTAAGAGTCCAAGATCTAGACTCCAAAATTCCTCCCATTGAGTTTGTCTCCGTAGTGAGTGAATTTCTAGAGGTTTTTCCTAATGAACTTCCCGGTATTTCTCTCGAATGGGCAATTGATTTTGGTATCGATTTGCTACCGGATACAAATCCCATTTAATTCCTCTTTATCGGATGACCCCGGATGAAATGAAAGAGTTGAAAGATCAACTCAAAGATTTTCAAGACAAAGGCTTCAAAAGACCTAGTATTTCTCCATGGGGTAAACCGGTTTTTTCTGTAAAGAAGAAGAATGGGTCCTTACGAATGTTTATTGACTACTGCGAACTCAATAAAGTCACCATTAAGAATAAGTACCCTCTCCCTCGGATTGACTCTTGTTTGATCAACTCCAAGGGGCGAGCCACTTTTCAAAAATTGACTTGAGATAGGGTATCACCAACTTAGGGTGAGAGGTGAGGATGTACCAAAGACGGCCTTCCGGACTAGGTATGGGCACTATGAGTTCTTGGTAATGTCTTTTGGTCTCACTAATGCTCCGGTGGAATTTATGGACCTAATGAATAGGGTGTTCGAAGTTACCTAGATTTATTTGTCATTGTCTTCATTGATGACATTGTGGTATATTCGAAGAATGACGGGGATCATATGGGTCATTTGAGGGTGGTATCGCAAACCCTTAAGGAACATCAATTGTTTTCCAAATATAGCAAGTGTGAATTTTGGTTAAGGTCGGTAGCATTTCTTGGGCATATTATCTCTAGTTAAGGAGTTGAGGTAGACCCAAGGAAAACGAAAGCGGTGAAGAATTGCCCTAGACCATCGACTCCAACCAACATTAGGAGTTTCTTGGGTCTAGCGGGTTATTATCGGAGATTCATGGATGATTTTGCGTCCATTACATCTCCCTTGACTACTTTGACCCTAAAGAGTAAGAAGCTTAAGTGGTCGGAGGCATGTGAGAAAAGTTTCCAATTGTTGAAAGATAGGCTCACTTCCGCTCTGGTGTTGACTTTACCGGAGGGTACAAAGGGTTTGGTTGTATATTCTAACGCATCCCGTGTGGGTTTGGGGTGTGTGCTTATGCAACATGGAAAAGTGATAGCCTATGCCTCTAGGAAACTTAAGGTACATGAGCAAAACTATCCCACTCATGACCATGAGTTAGCGGCCGTGGTTTTTTCTTTGAAAATATGGAGGCAATACTTGTACGATGTACATGTTGACGTATTTACCTACCCTAAGTCGTATTACTATGGGTAATGTATCCCACATTGATGAAGCCAAGAAAGACCTAGTGAGGGATGTAAATAGGTTGGCTAGGTTGGGGGTGAGATTAGAAGATTCTTCGGATGGTGGTTTCATGGTCCACGATAACTCCGAGTCATAATTGGTGGTTGAGGTGAAGTCCAAGCAACACATTTATAAATCATTGATGGAGTTTAAGGAAACAGTCCTCGGCAAGCTTAATGAGGCATTTCCCGTGGGTGGGGGGGTGGTATTTTAAGGTGCCAAGGGAGATTATCTGTTCCCAAGGTAGATGGGTTGAGGGACCGGATCCTACAAGACACCCATGGGTCCTGCTACTCAATTCATCCAGGTTCGACAAAAATGTACCATGACATTAGGGAAATTTAATGGTGGAAAGGTACGAACAAGGACATAGCAGAGTTTGTTGCTAAGTGTCCAAATTTCCAACAAGTAAAAGTCGAACATCAAAAGTCGGGTGGCTTACTACAAGAGATCAAAATTTCGACTTGGAAGTGGGAAGACTCAAAAGTCATATGATTCCATATGGTTTGTTGTGGATAGGTTGATTAAGTTCGCTTGCTTTATTCCCGTCAAGTCTACTTATTCGGCGGAAGATTATGCTAGGATCTTCATAGATGAAATTTTGTGTTTCCATGGTATTCCGTTATCCATCAGATCGGACCGGGGTGCACAATTCACATCTAGGTTTTGGAGGTCATGCCAAGAAGCGTTGGGTACTAAGGTGAAGTTGAGTACCGCTTTTCATCCCCATATGGATGGTCAAGCAGAACGCACTATTCGAACCTTTGAGGATATGCTAAGGAATTAAATTATTGATTTTAAAGGGAATTAGGATAAACATTTGCCTTTGGTGGAGTTTGATTATAATAATAGTTTTCATTAATCCATTTCCATGACTTCCTATGAAACCTTGTATGGTAGGAGGTGTAGGTCTCCTATTGGATGGTTTGAAGTGGGTGAGTCTTCGCTTCTTGGTCCCGATTTTGTTTATAAGACTTTGGAAAAGGTTCATATCATAATGAACCGGTTGCAAACGACCTATAGTCAGCAAAAGTCTTATGCCGATCATAGGAGAAGGGATTTGGAGTTTTAAAAAAAGTGATAAGGTGTATTTGAAAATTTCACCATTGAAAGGGGTGGTTAGATTTGGCAAGAAGAGGAAATTGATTCCTCGTTATGTGGGTCCCTATGAAATTTTGCAAAGGGATGGTAAGGTGGGATATGAATTGGAACTCCCTACAGATTGGGTTTGGTTCATCTGATTTTCCATTTTTCTATGTTGAAGAAGTGTATCGGTGATCCCGAGTCCATTATTCATATTGAGGGTCTCGGTTTCAAGGATAACCTCTATTATGAGAAAGTTCTGGTTCAAATTCTTGATAGGCAAGTCAACAAGTTAAGGAATAAAGAGGTGGTTTCCGTAAATGTGCTATGGAGGAATCACGTAGTTGAGGGTGCAACATGGGAGGCTGAGGCCGCCATGAAGTCCTGTTCCCCTCATCTTTTTGATAATTAATATTAGTCATTCTTTTTAATAACATAATATGACTTGGAATTGAAGTTTCATGATTTTTGGTGAAGTCTTGCAAAAATGTGCATTGTGGGTTGCATTACGGTGAAGTAGTACCTTTGAAACTTGAAATTTTGCCTTTTTGGTTTATCTGTGTTATGTGGTGCATTTTGACATGGGGATTCTTAGTGAAAAGTTATGTGAACTATTAATAAGTTTAAATTTGTGGTAATTGCCTCATGTAATGTATGTTGAGAAGGAAATACCTCATGATGAAGTGTTTTGAGCCTTATGTGTGATAATTGGAGTTTTGAAATTTGCCTAGTTGAAATAATATAATTTATGTTGATTTTATATTGTTGATTGGTTGGGCTTCTAGTCTTGAGCCTTACACACTTCAAAAATTCAAAACGAGTCTTAGCGCCTAACATAGGTGCCATGGGGTCTAATCACTGTTTTAAGACCTATTTTAATGAATATAGGTCATTTAGAAAGTTTAAGAACAAAAACGTCCAAGAACTTCCATGGCATTTGGAAACTGGTTCTAAGGGGTACTAGCGTGCCTTAGCCTATTTGACTAGATTTTAGGAGTTGGAAATCCATGAAATTATGTGGAAAGGTGATTCTTGGTCGAAACTTCCGGGTACGACTCCCCAAGGACCAACTAAGGGCCCTTGAAGAGGACCCTTGGAAGTTGATGTGAACACTGCCTAGTTTATCGATGAGATACAGGCAATGATCGTGTATGGATCGACGGGTCGTCATTGCCAACCATGTATCCATATATAGAGAAATGGAGAAAGCCTATGCCTGCACCAGTCTCTGACGAAGGCAATGGTTGTGCAAGATGGAGGGGGGACCAACCGTCAACTCACAGACGGCCCATCGACGGGGTTCCGTTTGTGACTGTCAAAGTTTTCCTGCATGTTTTAATATTTTTTTCATTTAATTAGTTGAGGGGTTAGGAGGTTAATTAGGGTTTACGTGAGTCTAACTAAGTTAATTAACTTCCCCTGTAATGACCCCAACCCTCATTAATCCAAACACAACTCACCAAAATAAACTCTCTTCCTTCTCTCTTCTTTCTCTCTCTATTTGGAAACCACCATTGAAGACAAGCGAGGGGGATGTTTTTGGGGGCTGGAAAGGGATGATTTCACCATCAATTTTCATCAAACGTTGAAGTATGTGATCCAATTCACCTTTGAGTCTTCTTTCCTCAAAGGGCTCCTTCAAAGTATTCCAAAAAGTTGAGTATTCGTGTGGGTTTCATCCAATTACGAAATTGTTGTTGTGAACTGAGTTTTTTTATAGTTTCTTTAGGTTATAATGGATAGATTAACATGTATTTTAACTTGATTATGATCAATTGTGATGGTTTGGCTCAAATTGAAGAATATGATCCTTAACCCTTAACCCTAGGCTTGATCTTGATGCAAATTGAGTTGTGATTCATTCAATTGTCTTGAAATGTGATAATTATGGTTGTGAGGTTGATTAAGATGTAAACGTTAGAAGGATGGTGATGTATACCAATGTTCCTTATTATGAAGTGATATGTAAAGTGTAAACCTCACCTATATGAACTGTGATGAAAAGATTTATACTCATACAGTTCTTATTGAGCTATTGATGATGATGATTATACAAGGGGTATACTCTATGACCTAAACTAATCTATTATTGATAATTAAAAGCTTAAATACATTTTAAAAAGGGACTCTAGCTTAGCACCGAGTGAACTAGATTGAGGAGTGTCCCTTCCACATAGGGAAGGTAGGAGCACTAAATTACTCTTGAGATTGTAGACTCTAAGGCATGGAGCATAAAGAGGATTCCAACTATATCTCCTAGTTCTTGAACTATGTTGTCCTCATAGGAATACTAGCTAGTGGATCCACATAGTTTCTAGTGGATCCACATAACTTGCAAGTAGTCCGCCTTCTTTCGGTGTAGTGTTTCATGACATCGGATTCCACACTAGCTCATGTGGTCTATGTCTGTTAGGCCAAGATGTTCCCAAAAGGTAAAATGAATTAAAGGATTTGAACTCTAACTTGGATAACCTAAGGGGTCTATCTTAGTCTAGGTAGGGGGTATGAGACTCTACCTAAGTATTGCACTACTTAGACTTGAGGGGAGTCTTGGGAGGATGTTCTTATATATGATTATGCCATGATAATATATTATATGTACATAATGAACTTGCACATTGTTCATAATATATGTTGATTAGTTCACTTATGAGAATGGGTTGGGTTATATTGTTAAAATAAGAGGAAATGTATATCTAAATGTTATACTATGTGGAGTTGGATATTGGTTATGGTTTTCTTGTTGGGATACTTAATTGAGTAAGGTTATGGGGCTTTATTTGGTCATTGATCTTGTTGACTTGAGAAGGATTCATTAGTAGTTGTCTTGCTTATTATGATAAAATTGACTCTTAGTCATGCTTTTGATGTTATTCCTTGATGATAGGGTTGTAGTATGTTGGGATACAAATTACTTGTTTGAGTTAGTAAGTATGTTTGTTGATTGGTATGACTTGCTTGATTTTGCATTAGACTTTTAAAAGGTTAAAATGACATGTTTTGTCTAAATGTCCCTTTTTATCATGTTTTGCTCTTATATGTGTATATGGTATCATACTTAGTACATGTGGAGTACTAACCCCATTTTATTTCTTTTTTCAAACATTTTAGATTCTGGTCGTTGAAGGATCATTTGAGATGACTTGAAGAAGGCTTGGATATTCTCTATCATCCAAGTGGGTAGGTCCTCACTTTTTGAGGGCGATGCCAATATTTCTTGCCTATGAAGTTACTTTGTTTTTCTAGTACTTCTATGTTCATTCCACTTTCATTGCGTACGACTTGTATAAGCCTATATGTTGCTTCTTTACATTTGATGTAGGGCTATGCCCAAATTGTGATGATCGTTTAGATGGTATGAGATGAGACAATCTTTGAGACTATCTTTCTATCTTATATATATGTATGTGCAATTAGAGTTGACGGCTATGTAACTTTCCTATACGAAGGGTCTATGTATACTCGATACGTATATATTATGTGTATGTAGAGGTCTATATAAACCTCCAAGTAGATGAAATGAAAAGTTTTAAATTTTTCCGCATTTTCTATCTATGAATGTAATGTCATGAGAAGAAGAGGCTAGTCTTAATCCTCAAATAGGACGACGACACTGGTTACATCTAGGGGATAAACCTTTCTTTGTTTTATCGCAACACATTGATAGTCAGCTTTTACTCTTTATTCCAAAACTTGATAGCTCATAAGTTCTCCTCTTGTTGTCTTCATCAGTTTGAAAAAAGATGGAATTTTGGTACCAAAGCAGACCTCATGGTTTTGGTACTATCTTGATGGTTCCTTCAACACTGTTTTGCCTGCTCAGAAGATTATTATAAACATTTATGCGTCACATAATCTCATATGTTTCTACATAATTCACTTTTTTCTGATCATAAATCAATCTAAATTTCACTGTGGAAGTACACAGAACATTTTAAATGGGTCATGTAATACCTGATTTTTGGGAGGATATATCCTAATCTTGATGTATCATTTGTGTATATTTGTAAATTACTTCATCGCCATTGTATCAGTTGTTATTGTGTTTAGAGAGTTAGGCGTATGATATGTTATACAATGGCGGAATTGTTTTGCCTTTTATTCTGTTTCAGATAACCTTAGCTCTCTTTCTCTTCCCTTTTTCCTCCTTGCTAGCAATGGACTATAAGTTTTGTTCTACTTTAACTATTACCAACTATTTGATCGATTTCATTGTTGGAATTCAACTACAAAGGCTCATGCATGACCTTCAAAAAAGTAAGCTGGATTTCTCTTTCTCATGGTTTGTGTTATCACGTATATAAAATTAGGTTGTCACAGAAGTTAGGAAGTTAATTGAAATATTATTTTGAATCTACTACTATTTCCTTTTAGACAACCAGACTTGACAGATCCTTGTAAAAAAATAATGGATTTTCAAGGCGTATACAACACTAGGGAAATTCTTGTTATGATAGCATTTTCAAGTGTTCTTAACCTTCTTTGTTTGTAAATTTGTATTTAAGATGATCATACTAAGGGAAAGCTGACTTATTACTGCTAAGAAAGAAATCATATAATCTTAATGTTTATGCTAATATGGCCTTGCATATGCATGTCCCATGGTCAAGGGAAGTACCCAATACATATATATTTACCTGAATCACATCTGATTTGACTTAACGGTGTGTTCCAAGGAATATGCTTAGTTTGCCATCATTAGTTCGTTTCAAATTTTGTCTAATTTTTTCGTTTCTCGAGCAACATGTGTTGAAATAGGACTTTGATTGCTGGATGTGTTTGCAACAACACGAATTGCTATTTATTATTGCAGGAAATGTAGGATTCAATAAGAAAAGGCTAAGAAGCCATTGTTGCTACAGATTGTCTTTGCACGGTAACATTTGTGATATCCAAGTATTTCCTTTAAATTTAGTTGTAGAAAGTACTGAAAGGATTTTAATAAGGATTTAATGAATATTTTTTTAAATGATTGTGTATTTAATCTATCTTATGTAGGTTTCGATTTTTTGATTGGGATTGTATATCAGCGGTGATACGATGATGCGGGATGATATGTCAAGGGATATTAAAATCGTGGCCACAAGTCAATTCAATCAATTGAAGTTGATGCGAAATTTTGGAATATTAAAATGTTAAATTTATATTTGATTTTTTTGGAATTCATTACTAGTGCATATTTTTGAAATATTGTTTCATTAATATTTTTTCCTAGATATTGCTTCTTCAAAGTAAATTGCAATTATATGTTTTTTGTGTTATTTATTAGATAATCAAAGAGACATCAATAATGTGGATTATTGATAAAATTAATTCATTTACAGTAGTAAAGACTATACTTCATAAATATTACTTTATATGAGTATCAAATGGAACGTTTGAATGTGTGATCAAAAAGGAAGCAAAGGCCACACATAAAAAGTGTTGTTCCAGGTAATAAAAACGTTCTCATAAAAGGTTCTAGAAGTGTGGCCTTATTATATAGAATAGGGAACACTTTTTATGTTTTGTGTATAAGTCAACAGTTAAAAAAGTGTTGCCTTATCAAAGGTTACGCTGGTTTAGGCAACCCCTATAACACTGTTGCCTTTGCTAGTTCAAGATACACAATATAGGGGTGGACGTAGGCCTAAAAAGGTGTAGTGAAAGGGAAAAACTTGAAAAGAGATCTAGAGGAAAAAAGAGGTATAGGCTTGTTGATGATAATTCCTTCAAAGAAAGGTGGCATTGGCAAGATCATTCAAGGAATAGACAAAGGTTTTATGGAAAAAGCTCTTCTAAGGTTCCCCCAAAGTTTAATTAAGAGAGTGTGTCTAGCCCTAAATCTCAAGGAGTGAGTAGTGGTAGATCTTATGTGATTAGGACTACTTGTGCCAGGTATAGAAAACGACATGATGGTAAGTGTCTAGCCGGCATGAAGGGTTGCTATAGTTGGGGTAGCCTCTGAATGAGAGATTGTCCGATTATCATGGCTAGAAGAAGAGAATGAAAGCAAGCTCCTCCAAGTGGTTAGGGTAATAGTACACCAAGGCAAGTGAAGTATTATGCACTTATCTATTGATGTAACTCAGAGGGATCTCCGGATAAATGTACCGGTAGGTTAAAAGTTTTCATAGTAATGTATATGGTTTATTGGATCCCAGTACTACCATATCTTTTGTGATGCCTCATATGCAATTGAGGTTTGATGTTCCCTCGGAAGAGTTATTAGAAACATTTTTGGTTTATACTGGCTAAGAGAGTGTGTAGAAGATGTCCCATTTGCCTATACCATAGAGTTACTCTTGTTAAAGTTGGTAGGATTTGGATGCATTAATATTAAACCTCTTTTGGTTTTAAGACTCGATAAGGTTATTATGAGTTTTGGTGATGCTTTGGGATTGTGTGATGCTTTGAGGTCTTAGTAACGGGATTACTCCAAAGGGGGATATGATATGCTTAGATAGAAAGATTGATTGAGAGTCCCGATATACTCATCCCTTTCTTCTATTTTCGTTCTAGCTTGAGACTAAGATTTCTTTTCAGTCATGTTTTTGTCTTTGGAGTCATGAGTGTTTTTGAAATTTTCATGATCTCCTTATTTTATGCATGTTTATAAGAGAATTCATGTTTAGTACAGAATGAGTGTTCCTGATATATATGTTCCTCATGTGTCATAAGATGATTTGAGTGAACATGCTTTGTATTCTTTGGATAACATTCCATATTGGCTCCATATTGTTGTGTTTAACTTGCTTTTAGTTGGAGAAGGTAGTTCCTCCTAAGATTATGTGATAGAGATGATGCTGAGAAGAGTTTCTATAGCCTTACTCCCAATGTGGAAATGGTGTAGCTAGGTAGCAAGGTTATTATGTGTTTAGGTGTTCCCATCATTGCTTTATACTATCAATTTTCATGAAAACTTGTTTTTTGACAAAAAATGAGTTACTGGGAATTCTTCTCCTCATTTTGTAGTGCATTGAGTATGAGTTGCTTATTGTACTTCATATGAAGAATATATGACAATGCTTTATTATGGAGTTGAGAGATTTCTCCTTGAATAAAATGCTTTTTTTAGAGTAAATGGCATATGAGATCCATGAGAGTGTGATGAGCATGTTATGACTAGGAGAAGGTAGTTCCTCCTGGAACATGACTAGTTATGATAATTTCATGAATTAATGGGTTGTTAGATGTAGTTCCTACTTCCTTATGTCTCATTAATCATGTTGAGATGGAGTTGATGTTCCCTCCATGCCAGTATGTTGTATGCATGATGGTTTGATAATCTAGAGTCTTTAATTCAGAGAGGTATTTACAAATGTCATTCGAGAACAAATGTTCCCAAGAGGGACATAATGTAACACCCATAAAAATAATAAGTGAAACTAGACCCTCACATGATATTTTTAGAGTTTGATATGTGGGTTAATGTTGTAAAATGGCTTCCCCGTACTTATGATGAAGTGTTTACGGGTTTAACTTCAAGGTACGACTCCTCAAGGACCAACCAAAAAATTTTCTCTTATAACAAAAAATATTAAGATTGAATCAAAGTCATTGTTTATTACAATTAACTTATTTAATCACATCCATGACTTCTAGTATGTATTATTATAATTAACTTATTTCTCACGACTTCTATCAAGATATGTACAGTCTCAGTACTTTTTGTGATGGGTTGGTAAAACTCCAATTTATAGGGGGGTAATCATGGGATTTCATATTGGTTTAAATGATTGAGAATGTTGCATTGCACTATTTTATTATTGTTCACTGTAGATTAATCTTAGTATGTGATTAATTTAAGGGTTAAGGCAAACAACTTAATCCTACTTTACATCTCTAATTAGTTCTTGAAGAGACCAATAAGAGGGTAACAGGCTCAATGTTTGCAATGTAGCTGACTTTAGTTGTAAAAGCAAATTAATTGGTTGATATGTGAATCACATTAATGGGACAGGAAGGACATTTTACGAAATAATACTATGAGACCGAAAGAAGATTATCATTACTGAAGATGACCCAACTTATCTATTGTTGTATGCTTTGTCGAGCAATGCAATTTTACACTTCTTTGCATCAATACAATCCCCTACACCCCCACAATCAAATTAAATCAATTGAAATCTGTTTTGTTTAGCATATTACTAATACTTGATCTTGAAATTGCTTAATTAAATTTTATGGAATAATCTACCCATTTTTCTTATTCGCTATAATATATTAGCCACAATTTAATTTAATTTTTGGATTCTTATCCTTACACTCCTTATGAGATTTGACCCCATCTCTTAGTTGAGCATTTTCCATTGAAAACTATTGCTCACACTTTAAATTTGTTGTAGAGAATAGTTTGAGTAGTATAAGATATTTGTAATACCTAAAAAATAAAATCCCAGTAAGCACTGTCTAGACGAGTTACCCAAATTTCCACAATCATAGATACTTCTATCGAGTGAATTACCACCACATGAAGGATGTGGTGATCTTCCAAGTCTACCTCTGCCAGATAGAACTACCCCTAGAAAATTGTATTGGGGCATTTCAATAATGTCTAACTGCCACACCCCAACACTCGGTGGGGCAGACAAGTACCATATGAACACATGCTTTACAGGTAACATATGATGAGAAAATAACTATATTCATTAATGAGAAGCTTCATATAGAACACATGTCGACTAGTTGAACCAATACATGTGTCAACTAAAACTATGAATACAGATAATGGCTTTAAAAGTCTACAAAGACTACGCTCTAATCAATGATAGTACGAATATGAAAATGTGCATAGTAAAGATACGGAAAATCATTGAATCAACATGGAGCTCACCAACAACCGCTGAGTATCATATGCTTCAATTGGGGAAATCTATTAATTGAGTATTTGTACCTGCAACATCAAATACATTATTCTCAATAAGGGATGTAATTATGAAAGAATTTACTAAATATGTATGGAATAGTACAACAATATGTAAAATGAGAGCTAGAGTTAAACAAAAAACCAATAGATACGGATTAGAGACCACCTTTGCTTATACTTTTTGGATCGTGTATGTTACATTCTTTTCTTTATTTTTCGTGTGTGATAATCTAAATATGACATATCATATAAATGACCATCCGATCAGGGGTAGGAGAGGATGACCCATATTAGGTATTTTAACCGCTAGGATGATGTCCTCATAATTCCACAAATTGGGATCGACCCATCCTAGGCTATCGCCCCTGAGCTGCCACCCTTTTATACCAATTGCGATCGGCCCATGCTAGGCTTTGGCACCTGAGCTGCCACTTTTCTATATGAATTGGGATCTAGCCATTCTAGGAATTTACCCCTCGGCTTCCACCCATAATTATAAAGATTGCTTCACATAGATTTTTAATCATTGATACTGTTGTTTATCAGTTCATAACTCTTTTGAGATTGTTCTTGGCATAACCTTAACTCTTTGAGATTGTTGTTTTAGTGGTCATAATCATTGTCGATATTTAGAACTACTTACCAATATTAGAAGACATATGAATATGGACTTGCGATAATGCCAATCATTTGGAAAGCAAACGTGACACCAACGAAATCTAAGGATCTTAGATGACTCATTGAGCATGTTGACATCTCAAATGGAGCACATCAAGTGAAGACATTTAACAGTCAGACAAAAAATTTGAACTCTATATGATATCAAAATACTGACTAACTAATATATAATAATGTATACATGAACGTGGAACCATGGGAGAAAGCGCGCATATTCCACTTAAAGACTAATACATATTCCATGTAAGTACGTATAAAAATGTAAAATAGGTCAAGTGGTGCTTTTGTGAGGTAACATTATAGTCTAACATACATATTTGATAATAATGGAACTATCCTTCCAAATTCTATTCTCAGCGGCTTTTAAGTACTCACTAATTGTCCCCCTTTCCAAGTGCGATTTCTATCTTATGTATGGCCGTGCCTAAGGGCTAGATTCTTCTTTTGATCAATTCCCAAACAGTTTGGGAGTAATAACTAAAAAAAGGGAAAATATTAACATGTGAAAATATGACATTTACAATGGAATAGAAAGGTGAAGCAAGATTGCATGATATGCGCAGATTGCATATCCAACATGTAAACATATGTACCATATCTAATCTAGGATCATTTTGATTTATATAAGGGGAATACATTCGAAGGGTAATTTGATGATAAAATATGTTTAAACCTCCCATGTTAATACTTGGTAAGGTAAGCAAGTACATTTACCCACTTTAATTTTCTAGTAAAAACTGCAACTATAGATCAGTCAATAGTAAGGGCACTTAGAAAACTTACTTTGTAATACAAGTGTTTTATTTATGCCAAAGAAATAGGAAATCGATTAGTCTTGCTTACCTTATTTTCTAACTAATATAACTATCACCATTCAACCTCCCTTTTGGTGCTAATCTACAATATAAGTCATGATTAATTTAATGTTATAAGCTAATAATGTTAAGGCCCTCCAAAAATAGAAGTTAAATACTTGACGAGAAGTTAAGGCCCATACAATCCTTACACAAATGGTGAACCACCACACCCTTCTTCTACTCATTGTTAATACAAGTTCACACTTCATTTGACAACATACACAAGCTTCCCCCAACAACAATATACATAAGCCAGCCACTATCAATCCCCAAATATCTTTCAGCATAATAGGAGAATATTGAACTCAAGGATTTATGACAATCCATGAGTTCTTGAAAAATGTAGACAAAATTCTCTACCCAAAACCTGTATTTAAAGAGAGGCAAAATTTTGAAGTAGCCTTACCTCAGTTTCTTGAAATTCATCCATTAAACTTCTACTTCAACAACTGAAGTTTCCTGAGAATTTTTACTTGAAAAAGTGAACAATATTCAGTAACCATAAGGTGTTTGCTGTGTGTTAATCCAACAAAGACAAAGCGAGAAACTTAATAAATCTTAAATTTTGTAAGTTAAAAATGAAGTAAAAGATTTGATATTTATCCCTTTAAAATGATGGAGTATTTGCCCACTTTCTTGGCCAATTTTGGCCATATATTTTCAAGTAGATGACCTACCTACTTGGCCTTTTAACTTGGGCCTTTTCGACTTCAACACTTGTTGGGCCTTGCTGCCAATTATCCCTATATTTATGTCAATTTGGGCCATAATTAATGAAAGTAGGCAATCCACCTACTTCGACTTTTAAATTGGACCTGGTTGGACTTGAAAATATTGGGCGTTGGCTTTTCGATTCCCCTTATTCTTCTAATAAACTTGGGCTCGATTAATTCAAGTAGGTGGTAGTGTACTTGTCCCAATAACATGGTCAAAAGAGTCTTAGTAGGTGATGCACCTACTTGGTCCTTTGGGCTTGTCAATAAGTCAAAGCAGGTGATGCACCTACTTGCCAACTACTAGATTAGTCAAGTCAAGCAAGCACCTCACAATTGTATTCAATTTCTAAACCTTAATACCTTTAACTTAGTTTAAAACTTATATACACTATGTTAATTTTAATATGAGACTCTAATACCACCATCTCAAGTTCCAATACTTCCACCCATTTCAAATTAATCGGGTCCCCTTAATTGATACATATTGCTCACTTCAAACCAATTTTATTGTCACTAGTCGCATAGGAAATCGAGTTCATAACTATACCAAAAGGTAATTTATAAGCGTCATATAAATAGAACTAGTACACGTCAAAAATGGGGTATTATATTCTCCCCCTCCCCGCCCCATTATAATCATTCGTCCTCGAATGATAGGTGAATCTGACTGTTTAATTAACCTCGGAATACCATTAGGTGATTTGTGAGAGTTTCCTTTGTAAACAGAACTATCAAAAAATATATTGACTAACCTAAAACACGTATAGATAAGTCTTGCATGATGTCTTGGTTTATGAAATTAGAATATAACAAATTAAACCCTCTTCTTGAACATGTAATTCACTAAAGATACACAAATACAACTCATACAAATAAGGAATTTACAAGACATTCAATTGACATATCAAATATACAAATGTTAGTAGGACTTATAATCATATAAGGAGATAACATGATCTCAGATCCTTATGTTGATGTTTGGAATGAGGAGGTGTATTTAGGATATCTACCATCTTCTATACCCAAGTATCTTATGTTACATTTTAGTCCTTCAACCTTGTGTGCTAGCCTCCAGGCCTTAAAAATCAAGAATTACTATGGTATCTCCCAATTTTTATATGGAACTGACATATAAAATCATAGGCCTAATCTATTTTGGGGATCTACTTTCCCTTCTCTTTTATCCTATGATGCTTTTCAAAGGTGAATCTTATAAGAATGCATAGCTATTAATAATATCTCTAATGTTTTATGTCGCACGTTCTGATACGGAATCATGATAAATTATTTACCTATGGTTGTGATAAAATTTATCTATATGACCAGCCTTTTACGATCAAACTTTTCACTACATAATCTTACAAGGAAACGTTTTCCCAGGTTATTCAAAATTCAAGTCAGTAAGCACAGAGGGGAATACTATACGGATAAACAAGTCACATTGGATATGACACATGCCTGCATACTAGCTAAAAAGGGAGAGCATGGCACACGAGCATTAAGCTATAAATATAATGTGGTGTACGCGCAGATATGAATTGTAGGGTAGCGTGCGAGTGGATAAACTATTATAAGAAATGTAGGAAATTGAATAGATGAGCATATGATGAATGAGTAGAAAAGCTAATAAATATATATTATGCAAGCAAGTAGACTATATGACATGTAGACATATAAGAAAATGAACTACCATAAAAAAAATCACATTGAGCAATTGTGTTATATTGTATAGATTGGTGGACTAACATGTCAATTAAGTACACATGATATATACCCACATGAAAAAGGGATAGAGAGGCTATAAGGCCTCTAATATTTAAGAAAGTAGGTTGTGAGGCATGTAATATGTATATATATATATACATTGTTTATGATGAATATAATATGTAAACAAGTGATATGCGAGTCATATAATCCAAGAGCACTAAAAATTTTTTACCATAGCATATGATCAATTAGCACGCATCACACAATTTGGAAAAATGCTATATGAAAAGTAACCTGTGCAATAAATAACATGTAAGGAAAAGGTCCTACAAAAACATATAACAATAACAAGGTTTCTTTGAAGCGGATAACAGTTACATATAAGCATTCTATGACATTAGGTAACATTTTAGAAAGTGATCCACAAGGGTAATGTATACAAATAGATAAGTTATAGAACATGCATTGTGCATAATATTTAACAGACAATCTTTGGAAACTACGATATATTAAGGGTAAACACACTATCTTAAGCGCTAAAGTCATGGGTGGGATGGTTCTGCTCAGATTTCTTACTCACTACAAAGCACATACAATTTATTTCCCCACATACTCTCTTCAATCTCCTAAGAATTCTTATAGGTATTCTGCTAATGGGATTTGGCTTCTATCTAGGTCAATAAAAATAATTTTGTTAAGATAGGAAAATAAGATCCTTAATAGTTCATCTTTAGGAGTGGGAGTCCAAAGTCAGCATTGCCTTCATTACTAGCTTGTGTTACATCACACTCAATGCCTGGTGCCTTTTGAAAGTCATAATAGAAAATTAATAGTGAAGCTTGAAAGAACCATAAACAAGAATTGTATTAACAATTAAATGGCAGGTACTATAAAGTTATCAGGATTCATAAAATCTTAGAGTTAGCCGCTTCGGGCTTAACTAGATAGGTCTGGTCATACTAATAGAATTCCTCTTTTTTTTGTATAATAAGTGAGGGTTCTCCGACTCATTTACCATGCATATAGGAAATAATAACTACTAGAATGTGGTCAATTTTCCTCTCCCTTCACTTGAGTATAATTGACAAATTAATGCACGCATATATTAAATGAATCTTGTCGTAGCTCTAATCAATTTCATTAATGTATATACATGTGTCTAATGTTGTACTTCTCTTTTATACTAATTACGTGGATGAACTAGGCCCATGTATCTTCTATATATATAACCTTTCAATTCAACTCTTTTTCTTGTTGTTACCAAGACCTAATATCAAGGCTTGAAACAATGCTAAAATTGTCTTCTTTGTGTAACAAAGGTTCACAATGTTTTTCCCAGGTGCACCATTATAACTTATTAGGGTCGAAGAATTGATACCATTTTCTTGCCTCGTACACTTGAAATCACTCTTTCATAACCACCTAACTAACTCCTCTAGGGAATCCTCATATCACCCCCACCCCTATGTTTAGGAATTTGACATATCCCATCTCTTTCTAACTAGAAGCTCTACGTACTTTTGCTGCCCGTGTCACTCAAGCTTCATTCTCACATGCTTTCTATCTTTTAAGTACCTTTTGATCAAAACTAATAGCTTCATGTACTCTAATTCCACTATGTACAACCTGACTAATCACAACTTAGGTCTAACCAATAAATTTTTCTTTTGTTAACCTTACCCTTTAGTCACATCCTAATCCTCTGTATCAAAAACATAGATCCTTATTGGAACTAACATACATATATCATTTTCAACAATTACCACACTTATCCCTAAGTTTTATAACCATGAAAAGAATACAAATGTTATTAGTACTTATTGAGGGTGGCTGGCACATAACATACACAAATAAAACTGTTAACATATTCGGGATGATATATGGTGAGAATATAGGCCTTGTCATCCAAATAAGGGAATCACTAGTAACACTATTGCACTATTACATTCACCTATCAAATTGTGTCACTGCTTTCTTCCAACTAAAAGAAACTGGTTCAACTACACCGCTTTCTAGTACAGGTGGAATGTCAAAAATTCAATGTATAGCACAAACTAAGAACGAGTGTCCTCTATAGGAATAGATCCTATAAATATGGAGGAAATATAGAACTCAAAAGTTGGTGATATCCTCCTAGATCTGCCTGGAAGTGATATAGCTCATATACGTAACTAGGTAACCAATCATTTTTTAAGCAATACTTTATCTTTCTCAATTGAACCAATGTGGTAGAAATGGGTACAAATGCAACTTAAATGCAAATACCATAAAAACCTTTACATATCTTATGGAGTGGGACTGTAGAATAAAATGAGCCCAATCTACTCTAAATTTTATAACTTATGATCCTTTCTGTATGTTACATGTTGACACTTTAGCAACGATTAACCTTAACCATAGTAAGCATTATATGAATTAAATGATCAGGTAAGAGTGAGTGGAAATTGACTTCTTAACATTGCTCTCACGATTTAGATTATAAAGAAAAGTAACAGTTCCTAATTTCCCAAGAAGCCTTTAATTATAAATTTGGCGCTCAACACATTCATAAGTAAGGCTCTACTAGACATGGCTTTGTAGACTCCCTAAGACGAACTGCTCAAATAACATTTTTATCACACCCCAACCCTATGAAGCGGAAAATTACCATATGAACACATGTTTTACAAGTGGCCTATGATTAGAAAGTAAACTACTATGCAGATAGATTTACTAATTAGAAGCTTCATATACAAATAATAGCTTTACAATGTATACAACCTCTACTGGAAACAATGACTATAAGACTATGAAAATACACATAGTAAAGACTCGACAAAGCCCCGAATCAACCTGGAGTTCACCAATAACCATTGAGTATCATGTTCTTCTATTAGGGAGAACTACTTGTTGAGTACATGTATCTACAATATGAAATGCAGCGTCCCCAATAAGGGATGTCAGTACGAAAGAATGTACTAAATATGTAAATACAAACATATGTAAAATGAGAACTCAACTTAAACGAAATACCAATAGATAGGGATTAGAGACAACTTTTGGTTTACTTTTGGAATCGTGTATGTTACATTCTTCTCTTTACCTTTCTGTTTGTCATAATCATTTTAAGACATATGACACAAATGAACCGCAGATCTGTGGTAGAAGAAGATGAACCATGCTAGGCATTTTAACCCCTAGAATGTTTTCCTCATAATTCCACAAATTAGGATCAATTCATGCTAGGCTTTCGCCCCTAAGTTGACACGCTTTTATACAAATTGGGATTGTCTCATGCAAGGCTTTTGCCCCTGAGTTGTCACCATTCTATACCAATTGGGATTGACCCATGCTAGGCATTTGCCTCTGGGCTTCCACCCATAATAATACTGGTTGCTTCACTTAGATTCATTTTAATCGTTGAGATTGTTGTTTATCAGTTCATAATTCATTTTAGATTGTTCGTTCAATAACCATAACTCTTTTGAGATTTTTATTTTTGTGGGAATAATTATTGTTGAGATTTAGAACATGGACCAGTGGTAGAAGACATATGAATAAGGACTTTCTGTAATAACAATGACATGGGAAGCAAAAGTGACACCAACGAAATACTTAGGAACTTATATGACTCACTAAGCATGTTTACATCTCAAATTGGAGAATATCAAGTGAAGACAAGTAACATTCATAGAAGAGATTTGAACTCTATATGATATCCATTTACTCACTAATTAATATCAAATACAATGTACGATTATGAAACCAAGGGAGAACGTGGACAAATTCAACTGAAGGATGGATACATTTCCCAAATAAGTACATATAAAAATGTACAATAGAGCAAGTACACATTTTGTGAGGTAACATTATTGTCTATCATAGTGGGAATAATAACTAATAAAGAGAATATAAGAATATGTTAAAAGATGATATTTACCATAGAATAGAAAGGTTAAACAAATTGGTTTGATATGGTCAGACTGTATATCCAACATATAAACATATGTACCATGTGCAATCTAGGATCTTTTTTAGTTATATAAGGGGAATATATGTCAAGGATACATTGACAATGAAATACGTTTACCTTGAATGCTATTACTTGGTAGAGTAAGCACGTACATTTAGTGATAAACTCATATTATAGTACTCACTTTAATGCTCTAGGGAGTAGGAAAGACAAATATGGGTCAGTCACTACCAAAGGAACTTATAAAGCTTACTTTGTAATACAAGTGTTGGATTCATGCCAGTGAAATAGAAAATCGAATAGCCTTACATACCTTATTTTCTTACCAATATAACTACATGATTCAGCTACCCTTTTTGGTGCTAATCTACAATATAAGTCATGATTAATATAATGTTAGAAGCTAATCACATTTAGGCCCTCCAAAAATAAGAACTACACACTTTAAGAAACGTAGTCCTATACAACCCTTACACAAATGTTGAACCATAAAACCCTTCTTCTATCCATTATTACAACTTCATATATCCTTTGCCAAGATACCCAAGCTGCCCCAAACAACAATATAGTAGCCACTATCAATCCCAAAAGATCTTTCAGCATAACAGGAGAATATTGAAGTAAAGGATTTAGGACCATCGATGAGTTCTTGACAAATGTATACAAAATTCTCCACCCAAAACCTGTATTTATAGAGGCAAAAATGGGAAGTAGCCTTACCTTAATTTCTAGAAATTTATCTATTAAACTTGTACTTCCATAATTGATTCTCTCCTTCAAATTTTTACTTGAAAAGTGGACAAAATTAAAGAAACCTAAGGTGTTTTAGGTATATTGGGTTAATCCAAGAAAGACCAAGAGAGAAACTTAATAAATCTTAAATTTCCAAGTTAAAAATGAAGCAAAAATCTGATCTTTATCTAAGAGAGAAGCAATGCCCACTTTCTTGGCCTCTTTTTGGCCATATATTTTCTAGTAGGTGAACCACCTACTAGGCCTTTTAAATTGGCCTTCGTGACTTCAAACACTTGTATGGCCTTGCTGCAAATTATCCCTCTATGCTTGTCAATTTGAGCCATAATTAATGCAAGAAGATGATCCACCTACTTGGACTTTTAAATTGGGCCTTTTTGTACTTGAGAATATTGGGCCTTGGCTTTCGATTTCCCCTTATTCTGCTAATCAATATGGTCTAGATTAATTCAAGTAGGTGGTAGTGTATTGGCTTTCAGTTTCCCTTTATTCTGCTAATCAACTTGGTCTAGATTAATTCAAGTAGGTGGTAGTGTATTTGCCCCAATAACATGTTCAAAAGAGTCTTAGTAGGTGATATGCAGCTACTTGGTTCTTTCGGATGGTCACTAACTCAAAGTAGGTTATCCACCTACATGTCAACTACTAGCATAGTTATGTCAAGCAAGAATCTCAATATTTTAATCCATTTCTAGACCTTAATACCTTTATTTTAACTTAAAACTTACATACACTATGTAAATTTAAACTTTAAACTCATCTACCACCATCTCCAATTTATTGCTTCCATCGATTTCAACTTAATTGGATCCCATTAATATCTAGAGACAATTCACTTTAAACTCATTCTGTAGTCACTAGTCGCATATGAACCAAGTCCATTGCTACCACAAAGCAATTTATAAGTGTCCTACTAGTCTACGTAGAAAATGGGGTGTTACACTAACATAGTTGCCTATCAGTCACAACACTCGAAGCCATTACCAAGAGCTACTGGATGCAAAGACCCAACTGGAATAACATGAAACCCAACATAAGAAGGTCCAAAATTACAAACATAAGAATACTCGTATAAACTCTACCTACTGCCTGCACAATGACCTACCTCACAACTCTATGGAACCTGAGATTCCATCTCAATAGGACACATTGGTTGAAAAGAAAGGACCTTTCAATTGATACTCACCTCAAAATTTAATTATGTCACTACTATACTCATGGCAAAGACTCTTAGCACAATAATTGTAAATCTCAAGGAATGATTGGTCCACAACTCTCACATGACTAAAAAAATGGAGAAAAATATGCTCTGTTTATATTCGATGCTTTGATGCTAACAGGAAAGGAAAATCCAACCGTCTTACCAACCCCTAACTTAACTGCTTATGTGAAGGGAACAATGTGAGTTTATACCCTAATCAATCTAGAAATCCCAACACATAGTCAAAATAGACGACGAACCTTACTTGGGACCTATCAACCCAACTCTTCTCTAAGGAGCAACAACTGCACCAAGAAAAGCACCTACCTGAGGTGTACCCTTGGAGAAGCTCAGTCCTCCTAACACTTATTACCGAGGAACTGATATAGCCAATGACCCCACCATATTTTGGCCTTCCCCTTAACTCTCTGAATGATAAGGAATGCCTGTGACCTCAATGTCGATCCGAGAACAAGGCTTCTTACAACGAGTTATGTTCTTGAAATCTTTCAAATTGAGTCTTGATGAGTTCATAAGTTATCTTGAAGTTTCCTTATGGATTAAGTTTTGATGTAAGTTTCTACTTGGGTGAAATTAAAATGACCATATCTCTTAGAATATAAGGAGTTACGTGAGCCATAACCTATCCAATTAAAGGTAATTGAATCTACTTTCAAGAAAACTCTAAATAAATTTTCTAACTAATTAAAGGTTCGAACAATCAGATTTTCATCTTTACTAGTGAAACTCCTAATTCTTTGCCATACAGATTTCACGAAAGTAATTCAAGAATCTCAAGAAAAGTTTTCTTGATCATTTACCTTCAAGCTAGGGCTTCAAGGTTTCTATTCAAGTTTTTAATCCAAGGTTCTTAATAAACTTGTTCTTCCTATCTAAAACAAATTCCTGAAAATGATGATATTTTTCCTATCACAAATTATGATCCTTGAATTCATGAATTCAATTCAAAGAACTTCAAGAGTTAAGTCAACAAGTTAAGAGTCAAGTCCAGATATAAAAATTCAAGTCAAAAAGTCGAGAATTAAGTCAAGATAAGTTCTTAAAGTTTTTAAAAAGTCTTTCACAAACATTTTAACTTGTTTTAAGACTTAAATTACAAAGTTAAGCAAAGTGTTCAGATTTGACGTTCTTCTCTTCAAAGAAGTATCTGGGAACTAAGTATTCCAAAGAACTTTTAAATGTTTTTCACATTTAAATAGGAACGGAAAATGAGATTTCCAAAGAGCCTTTGAGAAAGTTTTCAGAAAAGAGTAAATGCTTTCACAATTAAGCAAGAGGTGAAACATTGATTTCCAAGATAGCCTTTTAGTTATGTTTATGAGCAATTATCTAAATCACAGAAAGAAGTATGTTTTTAAATATAAGAGCTAGTATCATATCTGAGATTAGTATTGAGCACCGATATGGAGGAGAGCTCAGAGAACTCACAGACCCCCATAGACCTTGTAGCCATCATGGGTAGAAAAGGATCATACTTTTTAGATGATTCCTTTAGTGATTTTTAACTTAGACTAGTGGATCAACTTAGTGAGTTAGGTCCTATACCTTGGAAAGGTAAAGGATGGTCCTTGGCAGCATGAGGTAAAATGTTGTATCATAACTATATCTCTTAAGTGATGGTTGTTGGTAAGAGAAACTTCCATAGAAGTATTTCGTATTTTTATATAAATCAGAAATAATTGTATGTTCATATACAAACAGAGTTTATATTGTATCTTTGCAAACATACAAAATTATTATTATATTTGTAAATAAACTGTTTAAAATCATGTTTCAAAGCTTTTCTTTATACTACTTTATATTGAAATCAGTTGAGTTAAGTAAAGGTCAGGTAAGTGTTTCTTTCAGACTCTTTTCAAGCCTATGTCATGGTAAACATTCCACTCGCATACTCGTTCATTCAATGTACTGATACAAGTTTGTATGCATCGCATTATGAAGCAGAGACAAGGATTGGCATCCAACACATTTTAATCTAGTGAGCAACTCAGAGTCATTTGGTGAGCCTCCTTTACTTCTGGAGGGCTCCTTTTATTGTATTCAGTCATATTTCAGCTCATTAGGGTGTCATGGGGTTTGTCCTAACATCCATTTCAGTTTTGAAAGGCTTCATAGATAGACAGTCAGATGTTATTCCTTTGGGTTTGTTCATTATTATTAATTTGTTAAGAAATGGGTTGCCATTTTTGACCAAGTTGAATATTTTATCTTAAAATATTCTCAATTATTTATTATTCAGTTCAATTAAGTTCTAGTATCTTTATAATTATGAATATTGTCTTTCGTGAGTTAAGAAAGCCAGGCCAAGGGTTCTCTTGAGGATTGCAATAGTCTTCGAGTGCAGCCTCCCCCAGGGTAAAGGCTCGGGCGTGACAATTAACTTCCATTTTTAAGCAAGTTATAGACATCAATCCTAAATTTACTATATAAAACTAATTACCCACTCCAATAAATCCCTTTCACAATGTTTCCTCAGCAATGATAACGCTGACATTGATCTCCTCCTTGTTGGTGATATTGCCCACTAGCACTATCTTAGGATGTCGTAGGATTGATTCACCATAAAGTTCCACGTGGTCTGATGATGGACTTGGTGGGGTTCTTCCTAGTTCTCACGAGCTCTCCTATGGATTATGTGGTGGTCCACGTCCTATGAAGGGTCTCGTGGTCCAACACTGCTGGAAGAGTAACGACTGAAGAACATGGCCAGATCAATATAGTGGACCCTATCACAGTCCATGAACCTTTTGTGGTTATCTGGTTTAGGTGAAATTTTTCTACACTTCTCTAAGTCTAGGTTTTGAGGTGTTACATGTCCTTTATTGACGTAGGTAGATTGACTGAACCACGTTAAATTTTATGTTTTGGTATATTTCTCGTCTATTGATACGCTCAAACTTACTCCTCAAATAAGAAGTAAAGCGGTCGTGTCAAGTAAATAACCCAACTAATGAGGTTGAGATCGTTCCCACGAGGAAAATAGTTTAGACTTAACTTCAATCTATTATTACTATCGTTCAGTCAATTACTTCCTTGGAAAGCAAATATGATAAAAGGGGGGTTTTCTATTTCTAAATAAATGAAAATAACTAGCAAAATTAAAGAAGACAACTAACAGCTTCGAATGTTGGAGTTTAATCAATTAATCAAAGTAACTAGGGTTTACATGTTCCCCACAGGTTCATAACTTGATAATTCTAACTATAACAATTCTTTCCTAGTATCTTGCATGCAAAGTGATAAGTTATGTATTTCTAAATCCTTGGTCCGGCATCTAGAAAATCTCACTCCGCACCTTGGTCCGGCTACGTGTGTTGCTTTCCTAACCCTTATCTTTACCTCATATTAAGCATCGTATTCGATATTTGACTAAGTTATTACCTCGTACCAATCAATACTAGCCTATTAGATAGTATACACTAAATCTATGTTAATAATTCTTTTCCTATTATCTACCTCCTTGGTCCGGCAAGTAGCATTAAGGCGAGTTCTAACGTTGGCCATCCGTTAAAAAGACTTCTAAGCGAAAGAATTATTAATACATGCAAGACACTATTCTAGAATTGTTATTTTAGTTAGGTTTTACCTCATTATTTGCCTATGGTTCCCACAACCCTAGTTATGGAGTTTAGTTACCCATAGTCATAATCACAATATTCAAATATATGGTATAAGAATTCATGTACTTACTTCAATGAGAAAGAGTAAAATCCGAAAGTTCGCTTGATTAATCAACAAAAGTCACCAACAATCAATTACAGGAATCTCAAAACAATCAAGAATCTCACAAAAGGTCTAAAAAATAATCAAGAGTCTAACAATATTTCAAGGGTCTAACAATGATCAAGAGTCTAACCTCAAAAACGAGGTTTTTTGAACTATTTATAAAAAAATAAAAACCTAATTAAATAAGGACTCTATTTGCTGGAAATCTATCAAAACGCGACTGGATCGACGGACATCACGACGGACCGTCATGGACTCCGTCGTCCCATACTTGATGCAATTTCTTCTGTTGCTCTCTTCATTACCCTCGACGGCAGGTATGACGGATCGTCACAGGCACAACGGTCCGTCGAGGGTCTCCGTTCCAAAACACTTGAACTCTTGGAATATGGTACAGGGACTACTTCTCTGATCTTCATGACGAACCTGCAGGACGGACCGTCATGGTTACGACGGTCCGTCATGCTTTCCGTAACCCCACACTTGGTCAGACTTCCCCATCTTCCTTCAGTAACTGCACTACGCTGCCACCTACGGACCGTCACGAGCATGACGGACCGTCACAAGCTCCGTAGGTGGTCTCTTCTGCATTTCTTCGCTCAAAAACCTCCGCATTCATCTTTGGACAGATTTCCTG
>NC_028648.1:65631295-65637942 GCF_001406875.1 Solanum pennellii
ACCATGCACTAACACCTATCCTCTTCAATTTCTCACCGAGGTGTTATTATTTCCGGTACTTCAACTAGTGTCCTCACTTCAAAACAAAATCCTCATTTTTCACACAATGATTTCAGTTTGAGTATAAGGATGACTTTTCAACACTGACTCTCAGAACAAATTCACACTTATTCATACATATTGCCATAAGCTTGCCTTATTTTCACTGCTTTAAGTTCGCTATACAACTCTTAGGATCACGATAGGACTTTCTTAGCTTGAAACATAGGCTCAGGTTCAGGTAGGGTATATTTAGGTATACTTTAGTGACTTTTTGCTCTCCTTGACATATCGGCTAAACATACCATTTTCTATCATTTTATTTTGCCTAGTTTCTCATATTCTTTCACCTTGCTGTTTTCCCTTTGGTTTTTCATTTGTGTAAGTCACTCTCTTCTTTTCTTGCTTGTATTTCTTGTATATTTTTTTTCTTTACTTTTCTTTCAACTAATTCTTGAGTCACTTTACTTTTGTTCTTTCTCTCTCTTTGTTCTTTCAACCCCACTTTCCAGAGCATTCCTCATAATAGCCACCCTCAACTCATGGCTTTGCCATGAGTCAAAGTACACAATACCCAAAGTTGGGTCAGAGCCATAAAAAGTGTTGTTTACTGCATTAGCCACCTGAACTTATGCTTTTGGTATAAGCTGAGGTGCACATGTCCAAGGAGGGACCAGGGCCAACACATTATTCTCAGAAAAGATCAGTTAGGGTGAAAAAGAAAGGTCTAGTTTAAGCTCAAATCATTTGGATCAAAGATGGATAAATTTCATTTGGTTTTCTTTTATTTAGGCTAAGCAATGGGCTATATTGAATAATTGCCTATGATCCTTTCCTAATTTTCTATTACAACTTACTTTTAGCAGGACTAACCAGGCAAGTTCTAGCTCAGTACAAATAGTGGACTATTCAAATCTTCCTCACACTCACTTGACATCTCATTACTCTACCAGATTATCAGACACCTAGTTCGAATTTTAGACTTAGGGTCATGCAGTGGTGTACCTCTATGTCATGCTTAGAGCCACACATTTATCAATTACTATGCCTAGTCATGCATCATTTTCCATTTTATCAGGATATCATTTTAGCCATCATGCTCCAGAATTAAACTATGTACACAAGATCGGCTAAACATACTATTTTCTATCATTTTATTTTGCCCAGTTTGTCATATTCTTTCACCTTGCTGTTTTCCTTTTTTTTCATTTGTGTAAGTCACTCTCTTCTTTTCTTGCTTGTATTTGTTGTATATTTTTTTTCTTTACTTTTCTTTCAACTAATTCTAGAGTCACTTTACTTTTGTTCTTTCTCTCTCTTTGTTCTTTCAACCCCACTTTCCAGAGCATTCCTCATAATAGCTACCCTCAACTCATGACTTTGCCATGAGTCAAAGTACACAATACCCAAAGTTTGGTCAGAGCCATAAAAAAGGGTTGTTTACTGCATTAGCCACCCTCAACTTATGCTTTTTGCATAAGCTGAGGTGCACTGTCCAAGGAGGGACCAGGGCCAACACATTATTCTCAGAAAAGATCAGTTAGGGTGAAAAAGAAAGGTCTAGTTTAAGCTCAAATCATTTGGATCAAAGAAGGATAAATTTCATTTGGTTTTCTTTTATTTAGGCTAAACAATGGGCTATATTGAATAATGGCCTATGATCCTTTCCTAATTGTCTATTACAGCTTACTTTTAGCAAGACTAACCAGGCAAGTTCTAGCTCAGTACAAATAGTGGACTATGCAAATCTTCCTTACACTCACTTGACATCTCATTACTCTACCAGATTGTCAGACACCTAGTTCGAATTTTAGACTTAGGGTCATGCAGTGGTGTACCTCTATGTCATGCTTAGAGCCACACATTTATCAATTACTATGCCTAGTCATGCATCATTTTCCATTTTATCAGGATAACATTTTAGCCGTCATGCTCCAGAATCAAACTATGTACACAAGATATAGACATGCCGGTTCAACAGAAAAAGTAATCAGTCTCTTGGGGAAAAAGAACACAGGCAAGAAAACCCCAAAAGAGGATAGTGAATTGGGCTACTCAGAATTCATCCTAGCACTCACTTTCCATTTACCCCACCCCCAACAAAAATACATGCAATTGTCCCCAATGCATAAAAAATTGAAATACTAGAGTGGTAGGTGAAGCAGACCTGGGGCGCAAAGCGCCGACGATCAGCAAGCTAGTGGGTCCAGTTCCCCGGAACCCACTACCTCTGTAATCTTGACACCCTCAGTGGTGTCCTCAGCATCGTGATCAGCAGTTCCTCCCTCTATCTCCACAGTTCTAGAGCTAGACGCCCCAGCAGCTAACTCTCCTGCTCTCATCTGACTCCTCCTCAGCAAGCGAGGCTCTCCTCGCAGCCTCCATCTCACGGCGCTCCTTCTTCCGTGCTCGAGCTTCATCCTCCTCTCGACCCCTACACCTCTCGGCATGCTCTCGAGGGGGAGGTGGTGGAATCTCTGAAGTGGCAAATAGGGCCGCCATCACTATGTCTTCAGCAGGCTCTGCAGAAGGGGCCTCAGACTCAGGCACCCTAGCCTCTAAGATCATATCAATATCTGCGCGAAGACTGTCGACCGCAGCCTGAAGGGTCGACACATCCACCGGAGGGGCTGGACGGGCTAGAACCCGCAACTCAAAAGCGTCCAAGCGCTGATGAACCTCAGCGATCTTCCGCTCTGTGTGCTGGACCATTCTCCGCTCCAAGCGCTCTTTTGCCTCGGCAATAGACCTCTGCATCCAAGGCTGGATATGATGCAGAAGTGTAGCCATTTGCGCCTCTAATTTCTGGACCCTAGCAAGCGGGACCAGAGCGGGTAAAGGGGCTGAGCGAGAGGAGCTCGGGGCAGTGCTACTACCCGGGATAGACTCGACCAGGGTAGTGTCAGTGAAAGCCGCCTGCGTAGCCGTGCGGGCATGTGCTACCGTATCAGCCAGATTGTCACCAAGTGGAGGCAACTCTGGACGGGGCCCTCTGTGTGGAGCCAACTCATGGCCTCATCCCTGATGAGGCCGATATAAACAGTGCCCAGAGGGGTCTTGAGCTGATCAACGTGCCATATGGGCACACCTGCGGACCTGCATAGAGAAAATATCATGCACTGGAAAGGGTAAGCAGTTGTGACCTTAAAATCCCTCTTGTGCATGACCGCCTGTAGAAGCCACGCAAAATCCACCTCAAACCTGGCTATCATCGCCGCCATCAGTGCTGCTTGATCCCATGTGACGATATTATCAGCGGCTGTGGGGGAAAGGCAGTGGCGGACAATCAACCACAAAAACTTCGCCGTGAAAGTCAGGTTGGCCTTCTTGATGGCCCCCTTCGGCTCGGTCACCCAGTCGGCACCCTCTCCATCAACGGACAAGTGCAAGGCCATCCACCTCTTGGTGGTCTCTCTTAGCGATGGCTCACGCAGGAATTGGCCATCTTTAACAATCTGCCATCGGTAGTCAAACTTGGCAGTAAGAGGGGTCCGATTAGCATCAACATTCTCACCGTATAGAAACCGGCGGATGGCAGGCAGGGAGATATCAACCTGAACGCCACATACTCGGATCTGCTCCAGTGGGGCCTGTTTGGCGGGGGCAGCCCGCCTATCAATCTGTGATCAAAGAGTCGCTACGTAGGATGTGTAGAACTCTTGGACTAGCTCTTCACTATAACGTCCCAACGGACATGTTGTCCACTCCAGTCGATGTCTGGTGAAGAGATTGTGGATCTCAGGCATCGTTGGGAGACTTCCCGTAAGGACCCGCCGCTCCAATGTAATTGTCCGAGTCATAACTCCTTTGTCATTCAGAAACTTTGCATCGGAATAGACTTGAAACTGCCCGTCGACACACCACCGGTTGGGCTGGTCAGTAACCGGGGTGAGAGCACGAGCTGGTGAACCGGGTGTGGATTCCGAACTGTCAGCCTCATCAGACGAGGCCGACGCTGCAGCGGTGGCGGGTGCGGGAACCTCAGCAGATCCGGAGGCTTCCTCCGACCACGAAACTCCTAAGGAGCCAGACGCTCCTTCTTCATTAGTGGCTGACCCAGAAGGTGTGCCGGTCAGTGTGCGCTCCTCATCAGACTGGGAGGCAGTGACTACGCCGGACGCCACCTTTTTGGGTGTGGCTCTGGCAGCACGTGCAGCACGGGATGGGGTGGAAGTGCCTGGGGGCACGTACTCGGGGTCACGCTCATCATCAGAGCCAATGACCAGGCGGGCAGACGGGGCGACAGACTTCGATCGCCCGCGTGCATAGACTCGATCTTGTTTTGGTGCCATAGTAGATAGTACCTGTAAAGGATCAATATTAGTACTAGAAGGAGCAAACAAGACAAGCAAAACCACACAAAATAAAAAAAAATTAAAATAAAATGACATTGCTATAGTAACAGTGAAACACAACGGACCAGGTGACGGCTCGTCGTGAGTACGACGGACCGTCATGGGGTCCGTCGTGTCTTACTTAGACTATGTTTATATGGAGAACCCTGAAGGAGAGTCTCTGACAAGTATGATGGTATGTGCAGGACGGACCGTCACAGGTACGACGGTCCGTCGTAGGTGTCCGTCAGAGGACACTTGAAAAAAATATGGAGACCCTTAGGAAAGGGGTCTCTGACCATCATAACGGTCATGCAGGACGGACCGTCGTGGGTATGACGGTCCGTCGTAGTTGTCCATTTGAGGACACTTAGAAAAATAGAGAGAGACCCTTGGGAACAGGGTCTCTGACAACCAGAACGATTGTGCAGGACGGACCGTCGTAGGGATGACGGTCCGTCACATGTGTCCGTTGGAGGACACTTAGAAAAAGTGAGAGACCCTTAGGAATAGGGTCTCTGACAACCAGAACGGTTGTGCAGGACGGACCGTCGTGGGAACGACGGTCCGTCGCATGTGGCCGTTGGTGGACACTTGGAGAAAATTGGATAGTGGGGTGTTAGGGCTGTTGGAACGGACCCAATGACGGTCCGTCGTGGGTACGACGTCCCTCATCAGGGTCTCGGTCTGTAACTCAGTTACAGAATTGGAGATGCCCCATTCATCCCCTATGACCCAAATCAAATTGGTAGTGTTTTAACCTACATTTGTCTAACCCAAATACCTAGTAAACTAGCAATGCTAAAGCACCTATTTCTAGGGTTTTAACACGGCAATTTCGAGGATTTTTAACCTAGGTCAGACAAAATTTGATAAAGAATGAACATATCAAGAAGAACTACGCTAATACTAATTGATAAACAAAAATGCAATATAAATGAGTAGAAATTAGAGACACATACCTGAGAATTTGCGAAAAACAAGAGGGAAAGGTACTTGGTGATCAAGTAGACACCCACAGCAGCAGCTCCGACTAGTAGATGATGAATTTTAGGAATTTGGAGAATTTGGGGAAAATGATCAGGTTGTAAGAGAGAGGGGTATGATCTTTGAAAGTTGAAAAGGGAGGAAAATGGGAGAAAGAGTGAAAGAATGGGGTGAAATGAAGGGGTGGGGGTTTTAAATGATGAATTTTAAAAAAACCCCAGCCGGGTTGGGTCGGGTACGCTTCATTAATGACGCGACGATTCCACGACGACGGTTCGTCCTAGCTGTGACGGTACATCGTTGGTTCCGTCGCGTGTGCCCTAGTTTGAAAATAACAGAATGACGTACCTGGCACGACGGATTCATGCGACGGTCCGTCACATGAGCAACGGTCCGTCACTGTATCCGTCAGTGACTGCTGCAGAGTAATTTTCTGCAGAATTTCCTGGTGATGTGCCTGCAAATTTAAATCCCATTAGTAGAAAATGCTACCATTACTAGAAAGAAAAACTATAAGTATTGGGTTGCCTCCCAACAAGTTCCTGATTTAATGTCGCGGCACGACTGAGGACACTTGATTACTCAGCCTTCATCAAGATGGTATGCCTCTATCACTTCATTCACTGATGCAGTATGCCCAAAATAAAATTTCGGTTTATGCTTGCCCCCAGATCACATAATGCTTTCGCAAAATGTAATGACCCGTCTGTACAAGGAATAGTGAATGCACCCGGACCTTCTTTCTTTTGTGCGAGAGATCTTGTAGAAATAGCACTACAATGTTGCATTCTATCATCATCCTCGAAAGTGACCGATCTTTTCTTGTAACCAGATCTTTCATAAACTTGGCATAACCGGGCATTTGTTCTAGAGCTTCTACCAAAGGGACATTGATAGAAAGCTGCTTCAACATTGTTATAAAACGCCGATATTTACCATCCTCGGTCTTTTTCACTAATCTCTGAGGAAAGGGGGGTGGTGGTGTAGGCATGGTAATTACCTTTATAGGGACTTCTGCATCTTTTCCAGTGCTATCTTCTGCTTCACCACTACCCTCTACCACCTTATCATTATCCTTTCTCACCTTTTCCTCATTAGACGGCATAGGTGGGTCAATGGTTTGCTTAGCACCCCGAGTAGTGATTGCCATACAGTGTGCATCATTTTTCGGATTTTGGACAGTGTTGCTAGGAAGAGTGACCGGTTGCCGAGTGTTCACAGTCACAGATAATTGGTCCATTTGCAACTCGATCTGCTTAATCGATATTGCATGTGTATCAACTTTTT
>NC_028648.1:65639105-65700051 GCF_001406875.1 Solanum pennellii
CTATAGTGTCCAACACCGCTTTATTATTATCATCCTGTCCCTGATAGAAGTATTCCTTCAGTAACTCATCATCTCTACGGTGATTTGGGACACTTCTCAAGAACGAGGTGAATCTATCCCAAGAACTACTAACTGACTCTCCTGGTAGTGCCACAAAGTTGTTCACTCTGTCTTTGTGGTTTAGTTTCTTGCAAACCGGATAGTAGCGTGCTAAGAAAACATTCCTTAGTTGGTTCCAAGTGAAAATTGAGTTGTACGGGAGCTCAGTGAACCATATAGAAGCCTCTCCCGTCAGTGAGAGAGGAAACACTCTGAGCCCTATTACATCCAAGTCCAAGTCAGGCCTCCCTACACAGCTTTGACACACTGCCCTAACCTTAGCTATATGGGCATGTGGATCCTCAGAAGGTAGCCCTGAAAACAAACCTCTGACAGTGAGCATTTGCATCAGGCTACTAGTTATCACAAAGGTGTGGCCTGGTGGTAGAGGAGGCAAGACAAGTGGCCCATCGGAGTCTGCTATATTGTCATAGCCTCGGTAGTATTCTTGGGGCCGTGGATCGGGTAACAACTGACCATGACATCAACCAGAGCTGGGATATTCTGGTTTGGATCATCATCATTAATTCCGAAGTTTCGATTCATGTTGCATAGTGTACGCTCTAATTCGTGATCATAGGGAAACAAGGGTTCTCTTCCTCTCCGTGTATTTGGCATACAAGGAGGATGGTTCTGCAAGAATCAAAAACAATAAATTAAGTAAAATCAAGAAAATATCAACTAAACTATAGTAATAAGTTTAAGTTAACCTAAAAGCTACTTTCCCCGGCAGCGGCGCCAAAATTTGATACGCTCAAACTTACTTCTCAAATAAGAAGTAAAGCGGTCGTGTCAAGTAAATAACCCAACTAATGAGGTTGAGATCGTTCCCACGAGGAAAATAGTTTAGACTTAACTTCAATCTATTATTACTATCGTTTAGTCAATTACTTCCTTGGAAAGCAAAAATGATAAAAGGGGGTTTTTCTATTTCTAAATAAATGAAAATAACTAGCGAAATTAAAGGAGACAACTAACAGCTTCGAATGTTGGAGTTTAATCAATTAATCAAAGTAACTAGGGTTTACATGTTCCCACAATTTCATAACTTGATAATTCTAACTATAACAATTCTTTCCTAGTATCTTGCATGCAAAGTGAAGTTATGTATTTCTAATTCCTTGGTCCGGCATCTAGAAAATTTCACTCAGCACCTTGGTCCGACTACGTGTGTTGCTATACTAACCCTTATCTTTACCTCATACTAAGCATCGTATTCAATATTTGACTAAGTTATTACCTCGTACCAATCAATACTAGCCTATTAGATAGTATACACTAAATCTATGTTGATAATTCTTTTTCTAATATCTACCTCCTTGGTCCGGCAAGTAGCATTAAGGCGAGTTCTAACGTTGGCCATCCATTGAAAAGACTTCTAAGCGAAAGAATTATCAATACATGCAAGACACTATTCTAGAATTGTTATTTTAGTTAGATTTTACCTCATTATTTGCCTATGGTTCCCATAACCCTAGTTATGGAGTTTAGTTACCCATAGTCATAATCACAATATTCAAATATATGGTATAAGAATTCATGTACTTACTTCAATGAGAAAGAGTAAAATCCGAAAGTTCGCTTGATTAATCAACAAAAGTCACCAACAATCAGTTACAAGGATCGACAGACATCGCGACGGATCGTCGTGGTCACGACGGACCGTCATGACTCCATCGAACCATACTTGATGCAATTTCTTCTGCTGCTCTCTTCATTACCCTCGACGGCAGGTATGATGGATCGTCACAGGCACAACGGTCTGTCGAGGGTCTCCGTTCCAAAACACTTAAACTCTTGGAATATTGGGACTACTTCTCTGATCTTCATGACGAACCTGCAGGACGGACCGTCATGGTTATGACGGTCAATCACACTTTCCGTAACCCCACACTTGGTCAGATTTCCCCATCTTCCTTCAGCAGCTGCACTACGCTGCCACCTACGGACCGTCACGAGTATGATGGACCGTCACAAGCTCCGTAGGTGGTCTCTTATGCATTTCTTCGCTCAAAAGCCTCTGCATTCATCTTTGGACAGATTTCCTGCAAATAAGGAGAAACTTATAAAAAAAGTAGCACAAAAAGGCTTTTGGACACACTAAACTTAAGGAAAAAGTATTAATAATACTGTGAAACCACGGTATATCATCTATCTTTCTACTCATGGTCTTTTGAGGTTTGCTTTGCTAGCTTTCACATTAAACCTTTTTATTTCGGTCTTAGCAAGTTGTTTAATACTTATATGATAGTCATGATATTTTACACCAAAAGATAACGTAGGGTAAAAGTACCCTATTAACAATAACGAATAATAATTTTGATTCTTTTTTCCATAAGTGTAATACTATAAATGTGTCAAAATTAAATGATTTAAACATGATCGAATATTTTTTTCTATCTCCGAAATCATAATTTATGGCATGTGGTCAAACATAGTATTATCATAATGTACTCAAATATTCTTTCCGTTTCATTATATTTTATTCTTATATTAAAAGTTAAAAGTGAATGTTCATTTTTATTTATTTATTTTAGTAATTTTAAAAAAAATAGTATATAGTATTAAAAACACCTATATTAGATATAAATTATTAATTTCATCTCTAAACTATTGACTAACTTAAAAAACATCATTTTACTTGACTATTGGAACATAAATATACCTCTGATTTTGAAACATGAGTGAAATACACCCCTACATTATTGCCAAGTTTAGGGGTGAATCTAAACATTTCTCTCGATTTTTTGTAAAGAGTCTCATGCTCCGACAAGAGTTTGAGACAATTTGCTATGTCATGCAACAAATCGGAGGTGTATCGAAAAGTTTAGTTAGTCAAGTAGATAAATGTTTTTAAGTTTGTCAATTTTGTGCACAATCAAGAAAAAAAGTTGGCAATCAAACCTATAAATACATTAAAATTTTAGTGATTTCACTTATTAATTTTATAAGAGTTCAATGACAAGCAATAACTAGAACATAATTCTGATTATTAATATTAGATACAAAACCGTTAGCATGTGGTTTGATACGATACTGTTCTTACTCAGCATATAGCTGTAAAAGATTATCAAATAGTAATTTAAAGAGTTGTGATCATGTTGATGATTTTAATTTCAAAAATGTTCTGGTGAGTGGTCTAGATGGTGAAGTCCCGATCGAATTTCCATGTTCAAGGATCTTGTGGTGTTTGATCCAGACCATAGATCGAAACCCTAATATGGTGTACTTTTTATATGGTCTAAATCAAACACCACAAACTCCATTAATATGGAAATTCGATCGGGACTTCACCATCAAAACCACTCGCTGGATCAATTTTTTAAAAATAAATTACTAACATGATCACAACTCTTTAAATCACTGCTTGATAAGCATATACAACTATTTTACTGAGTAAGAATAGTATCTAATAACAAGATTACATGAATTAGACTACGATTAAAGTGAGAGTTAGTTGTATGGATGGTCATCCAATTTACGATAAATGTTAATCATAGTCCCTTGAAGATAATCATTTATCATAAGTTAAGTGACCATCCAAACAACTAACACTTACTTTAATCATAGTTTGAATCATGCAATCTTATTATTATAGGGCTACATTGTTAGCAATATTATTATTATTTCAAAAGATTTAGTTACAGTGAGCCAAAGTAAACCATTTAACATGTGATATTTATTCTACTTTGTCATCCAACTTGGTGACCAAGCATTGTCTTACTTGGTGCCAAAGTGTTCCCTTCACTTGGTGACCAAAGTAAGTTAGTTATTAACATACTTAGAACCTCTATAAAAAGATAAATTGTGATTTCACTGAGAGAGAACTATGTGCGAACAAGTTCTCAAAAAACATAGAAGACACTTTTCTTTCAAACACTTCCTTTCAATTGTCTTGTTGGTTTTGTAGTATTTATATATTGTTGATTCTTGTATCCTATAAATAATTATAGAATATATGTTTAGTTTTGAGGAACATTTTACACTGTTGAAATAGTTTCGTTGGATATTAACATACTCATGTATTATATATATTACTTAAAATATTATTGTAGTAGTATTTATCCTAATTGTTATATTATTATTTCGATATTATAATTTTCCCATCTATTATATATTTCCAATAAGTCTAATAAATTATAACAAAGAATATATGTGTAGATACGACTAATAATATTTATGATGGTGCTACCATAACGACTACCATTCTAGTCATGCTATCAGAAGTTTATGGTAAAAAAAACTACATAAATGAGTCATTCAAAGCAAAGGAATCAACACTGCAAGCAAACTTAGTACAAGACCAATGTAGTAAAAGCAAACAGTACGTTAACTATTCTAATGGTTACTAGCCTCATAATCCCAATTTTAACCAAGTTTACTTGTGGAAAACTAGGTCATCATGTCGCATAGTTTACGAAGAGAATAAAAAATGACAAAGAAAAGGGTTATCCTTCAAGGCCAATTTAGCTGAAGGAGATGCATGTCACGCCCTAGCCTAGACCCTAGGCTAGATTGACACTCAGTGATCATTGCTGGGCTCGAGCGGACCCTTGGCCTGTCTTACTTATTCAGCGAAAGACCTAAAGCATTACAAACAGAATTCAAATTCTAACTAACTCAATTGTTTAGAACTGCAATAAAAATGTTTTAAAAATAACATTTAACATAGCGAAATTGGCAACTCAAATCTGTACATATGTCAATAAAAAATGATGACGAATGAACTAACATCTGAGTGACCATCTATGAAGCCTCTAATAAGTGAAATGGATGTTAGGGAAGACCCCACAACATCATAATGAACTAAGCTAGAAAACAATGAAAATTGATGCTCCGAAATGCAAGGAGGCTAAAAAAAACTCTGAACTGCTAGATCAATGATGCACCCGAATACCGATCATAGTTACCTGCATTAATATCATAAAACGATGTAGGACAACTGGCATCAGTTTGTTGAGTGTACGAGGAGTATGTGAGTTTAAATTCCAACAACATAGGCTTGAAAGAGATTTTGAAAGAAACACTTACTTTGTCTCTTCTCAACTCGTGAATACTTCTCTATCTCATTTCAATATAAGGAAGTTTAAGGACATGTGCATTACCATAAAAAAATTTTTGCAAAGATAGAAATAACTCTAAGATGTATGTAAAAACAAAAAATAAATTGATGTCATTTCATAATCATAATAAAAGACATACTATGCATCCTCTCAAAATCTACATCTGCAATGCATGAATGAAGTCCCATACCCCCATTCATGCTAAGCAGAACCATTTGAGAAACATGCTATAACTATTGTGGGAGTTTCTCTAACTTACAACCATCACTTAAGAGCCCTTCCGATGATACAAAAAATTTATCTCACGCTGCCAACACATCCCATTCCCGGCCAAAGGTATATGACCTTACTACCTAATGGATCCACTAGTATATTGTGAAAAGGGTTCATCAAAAAAGTATGACTTTTTTTTACCCATGGTAGCTACATGGTTCATGGGGGACAGGAGTTATTTGAACTCTCCCCCATATCGGTGGTCATTACTACTCCAATAATATACTAGATGTTATGTTTAAAAAAATACACTTCTTCTGTTATTTGAGATTATTACTTAAAAACATAGATCAACGATTATCTTGAAAATCTTCGTTCCCTCTCTTGTTTCATATAGAGAGCGATTACTCTTTTATGAAAACTAGCCCGAAGGCTCTCTGAAAATATCAGATTTCGTTCTTATATAAATGTGAAAACATTTTAAATCTCTCTAGGAATACATAGTCCCCATATACTTCTTTTAAGAAAAGTACTTCAAATTGCTTAACTTTGAAACTTAAGTCTTAAAACAAATTAAAATGTTTGTGAAAGACTTTTCAAAAATTTTAAGAACTTATCTAGACTTAACTCTTAACTTCTCTTTTACTTTGATCTTAACTGCTCTTGACTTAACTCTTAAGTGATCTTAACTTGACTCTTCACTGATCCTTGAATTCATTATGGATTCAAAGATTAAGATTTGTGTTTTGAAGAATCTCATGTTGTGTAGAAACAATTTTTGATAGCTAAGCATGAGAAAAGATGGAAAGTCAAGATTTGAAGGTGAGTCTGTGATGTGGAGGCATATTTAAATTCTTGTTCGAGAAACGCCTTTTACGGAAGAACATCTCGCGTCAGCTCTCGGATGCGGAGAAACTTTTTCAAATTTTGGGAACAGATCACCCAACGTGCTCCCATGCTAATATTTCACCCGTCGAAATTTCTTCTCCGTGTTTTTTCCCCAATTTACTAAAACTCGGTTCTTTTTCTTAAATCTCTTTTAGATACAGATACACAAGAAATTTAACTAAGAACCTAACCTAAAATGACCATATAATGCGACATATCGAATTCAGGAAACTTCTCAACTCAGGCAATTCAAGAATAACATAGGAATTCAAGATGAAGGTATCAAGATCATCAATATTCTAATACTTCAAGGACGAATCCAAACTTAAATAACATGCATTGAACATCGGAGAACTATCCTTAGCAAAAACGCCAACCTTCTTGATCGATCTTAATGAAATTGCCCAGTTTTCCTTCTTCATTTCTAATGTCCTTTCTCCTTAGCCCTAGCATGAAAATTCTAATTTTCTAAAACTGAAAAAGTCAGTCTTGAACCATATTAAAATCCTAAAATGGAATAAAATAATAGGGTAGTGAAAAGACTATCTTTAAAATCATAGATTTGGACATTTCCTTAATCCAACAGCCCAACTTCAAAAAGGCGTAACTCACTCATGTATACTTAAAATTTCAAAAAAAATGGTGACGTTGGAAAGTTTTTTCTGAGATCTTTCCAACCATATTTGGCAGTTTCTCTAACTCATCCTGAGCTAGAAGTTAAGGTCGTTTGAAAATGTTAAAAAACTCACTTGAAAATGGTAGACTTCGATGTCATTCTAGGCATGGATTGGTTACACTCATATTATGCCTCAGTCGATTGTAAAACTAGGATTGTTCGTTATCAGTTTCTAGACGAACCAATCTTAGAATGGAAGGGTAAGTAGCCTAGCGCCTATGGGTCGATTTATTTCTTACCTTAAGGCCAGAAAGATGATATCTAAGGGTTATCTCTATCATCTAGTCTGGGCTAAGGATTCTAGCATTGAAACCCCATCTCTTGAGTTAGTTCCAGTAGTTTGTGAATTTCCAGAAGTATTTCCAAAAGATCTTCCCGGGGTTCCTCCCGAAAGTGAAATCGAGTTTGGAATTGATCTCCTTCAAGATACCCAGCCTATTTCTATTCCTCCTTATAGAATGGCTCCAGCAGAGCTCAAGGAATTGAAAGAGCAGTTGAAAGACCTTCTAGATAAGGGTTTCATCAGACCTAGTATTTCACCATGGGGTGCACCAGTATTGTTCGTAAAGAAGAAAGATGGTTCTCTCAGATGTGCATTGACTATAGACAGTTGAACAAGGTCACAATCAAGAATAAGTATCCCATCCCCATGATTGATGACTTGTTTGACCAACTTTAGGGTGCTAGTCATTTCTCAAAGATAGACCTCAGATCGGGTTATCATCAGCTCAGATTCAGACATAATGACATTGCGAAAACAACCTTAAGAACTCGGTATGGTCATTATAAATTTGTAGTTATGTAGTTTAGACTAACCAATGCTCCTGCAGCTTTCATGGATTTGATGAACAGAGTGTTCAAACAGTACTTAGACTTGTTCGTTATGATCTTCATTGATGATATCCTCATTTACTCTAGGAGTGAGGAAGAACATGCAAGTCATTTTAGAGTTGTTCTGCAGACTCTCAAAGATCGCTAGTTATTCGCTAATGTGAGTTTTGGTTGCAATCCGTTGCTTTCCTTGTTCAAATTGTATCTAGCGAAGGGATCCGCGTAGATTCACAAAAAATAAAAGCAGTGAAACAATGGCCCAGACCTACCTCTGCTACAGATATCAGAAGTTTCTTAGGTCTAGCAGGTTATTACAGAAGGTTCGTGGAAGGATTTTCATCCATAGCCTCACCATTGACTAGGTTGACTCAGAAGATGGTCAAGTTCCAATGGTCAGATGATTGTGAGAAAATCTTCGCAGAATTGAAAACTAGATTTACTACAGCTCCTGTCTTGACTCTACCAGAGGGTTCGGATGGTTATGTGATCTATTGCGATGCATCCAGAGTTGGCCTTGGTTGTGTGTTGATGAAAAGAGATAAGGTTATATCTTATGCCTCTAGAAAGCTTAAGGTGCATGAGAATAACTCTCCAACTCATGACCTCGAGCTTTCAGCAGTGGTGTTTGAACTCAAGATATGGAGACACTACTTGTATGGTGTTCATGTAGATGTGTTCACCGATCATAAGAGCCTTCAGTATGTGTTCACCCAGAAAGAGTTGAATCTTCACCAGAGGAGATGGCTTGAGTTCCTTAAGGATTATGATAAGAGTGTGCATTATCATCTTGGAAAGGCGAATGTAGTGGCCGATGCTCTTAGTAGATTATATATGGGTAGTGTAGTCCATGTGGAGGAAAAAATAAAGGAGCTAGTGAAGGATGTTCACAGGCTTGCTCGCTTGGGAGTTCGCCTTATGAGCATATCAGATAGCGGTGTAACAGTTCAGAATGGGGCCAAATCATCTTTGGTAGTGGAGGTTAAGGAAAAGCAAGAGAGTGAACCGATCTTGCTTGAACTAAAGGGTGCAGTCAACAATCAGAGAGTAGAGGTTTTCTCCCAAGTGGGAGATGGTGTACTTCGCTACCAATGTAGATTGTGTGTTCCTGATGTGGGAGAGTTGAGGCAGCATATTCTTGCAGAAGCTCATAACTCTTCTATTCATCTAGGTGCCAATAAGATGTACCGCGATCTGCGGGAAGTCTATTGGTGGAATTGCATGAAAAGGGATATAGCAAACTTTGTGAGTAAGTGCCCCAATTGCCAGCAAGTTAAGGTAGAACATCAGAAACCAGGAGGTATGACTCAAGAGATCGATATTCCTACTTGGAAGTGGGATGTGATCAATATGGATTTCATCACAGGGTTACCTCGTATTCGCAGACAGCATGACTCAATTTGGGTGATAGTTGATAGGATGATTAAGTCTTCTCGCTTTTTGGCGGTCAAGACCACATATTCGGCAAAGGACTATGTCAAGCTTAACCTTACTGAAATTGTGAGGTTGCATGGGGTTCCTTTGTCTATCATCTCAGATAGAGGTCCTCAATTTACCTCTCATTTCTGGAAGTCATTTCAAAAAGGTCTTGGTACTCAAGTTAACCTTAGTACATCATTTCATCCACAAACGGATGGGCAGGCAGAGCGTACCATTCAGACCTTAGAGGATATGTTGAGAGCTTGTGTGATCGATTTCAAAGGTAGTTGGGATGATCACCTTCCTCTTATTGAGTTTGCCTACAATAATAGCCACCATTCCAGCATTCAGATGGCCCCTTATGAGACTTTATATGGGCGTAGATGTAGATCTCCTGTTGGTTGGTTTGAAGTAGGTGAAGCAGCTTTGATAGGGCTAGATTCAGTCCTTTATGTTGTGGAGAACGTGCAACTCATTAGAGATAGACTTAAGACAGCCCAAAGTCGTCAAAAATCTTTTGCAGATGTAAGGAGAAGGGAACTAGAGTTCCAAGTTGATGATTGGTTTTTTCTGAAAGTCTCACCTATGAAAGGGGTGATGAGATTTGGAAAGAAAGGGAAGCTCAGTCCTAGATATGTAGGCCCTTACAAGATCTTGAAAAGGATTGGCAAGGTGGCATATGTGTTAGAGTTGCCAGCAAAATTATCAGCAGTGCATCCGGTCTTCCAAATCTCACTCTTGAAAAAGTGTGTGGGTGACCCAGCCTCTATAGTGTCATTAGTGAGTGTGGTGGTGAAAGATAGTCTTTCTTATGAGGATGTACCAGTTGAGATTCTTGACCGTCAGGTTAGAAGGTTGAGAAATAAAGAAGTTGCTTCAGTCAAGGTTTTGTGGAGGAGTAAGTCCGTATAGGGAGCTACTTGGGAAGCAGAAGCAGCCATGAAAGCCAAGTATCCTTACCTTTTTTCTTCCGATTCCACTCCAGCTTGAGGTAATAGTTCCTGTTCAGTTTAACAATCATTCATGCGTAAATTCAGTTTTAAAATCATGTTCCCTCAGTTTTTACTTTCATTTTTAGCGTAATTGCATGTACTCAGAACTCAATTCGGTCAGAACTCAGTTCTCAGTGTTTAGTAGTGGGGTTTGCATCTCTCTCCCTCCATTTCAGCTAGTTTAGTCTTCATTCGAGGATGAATGTTCCCAAGGGGGACATAATGTAACACCCCATAGCCAAAACAGACCAAAAATTAGTTTTTCAAAAAAATCTGCAGGTGCTACCAACGGTGGCATTGACGAACCGTAGACTGAACCATGGTCCGTCCTGCACAACCGTCGATGGGATCAAAAACTCCCAAAAACTTCAGCCTAGAAAAATTGGTTAAGTCTTGGACGACGGACGGACTTACGGTCCGTAGGTCAAACGATGGTCGGTAGTCTATGATTGCCGATCAAGACTCCCTTCACCAACTCTCTGACAAGAGCTATGGATGACCAGGATGGTTCGTAGGTGGACCTACGGTCCGTAGGTGGAAAATTTAAAGCCGGTTAAGGGGAAATGCAGTTGGGTCAACTTAAAATTATCATAACTCTTAGAAAAAAATGAATTAGGTCTTCCATGATCTACCGATAGATAGATAATTGCATAATCTTTCCATAGCCACTGACCTTGCTAAAATCAGACCTCTGAGGAAAATGTTATGCCCATTTTAGTAAAGGCATGTTGAATAGGTCCTCACGACGGACCCAACGACGGGGCGTCGGGCGCACGACGGACCGTTTGTCCTTGCCGTCGTGAAGCCTGACAGCAACCTTCCCAGGGGTCTTTTTGACCTTTCCCACTCCGTTTAAACCCTAAGTTACGTCGTTTTGAGCATAAATCATCAGATTTTAGTCAGTTTAAGCCTAGAAACATGATTAAAACATATCCAAGTCAAATCATTAAATCAAAACTTAAGAAATTAGAAGCAAGAGAGGAGAAAAAAACTCAAGAACCCTAGTTCAAGAACGCCACAAGCTCCAGCAGTTCCAGCCCCGAAACTTAAGTATTTTTTCGTGGATTTCATCATCAGGTATGTGGGATTTCACTAGTGGGTTCCTTTCACCCATTGGATCCTTAGTTTCAGTCAGTTCTTGATTCTCTTATCATGATTAAACCTAGGGTTTCTAGAACTTTGATATGACTTCATGAATTTATTATATATATATATGTTCCAAATCAGATTATCATGTTATTACTCAGATTATCGCATGAATTTCAGAACCCTAGCTTTGTATTTCTTTAGTTCTTGAATTACACATGCTAGGTCATATATTTCTGACACTTCAGATATATATACATGCCTCAGTTATAAATGCATATTTACCAGATTAATTGTTGCATTCTCAGTTTGCATGTTCAGTTTCGAGCTATCCAATATTTACAGAAATTTAGATATAATCAATTAATTTACAGAATTCATTGGGAGTAGCATAATACCGAGTTGGACTAGGGTTTTGCATAGCTAATAGTCCCAGAACTACTAGCCTAGTAGGTTGTAAGTCCCCTCTTTGGGAAATCAGTTTAGCGATCACGTCAGCATGCCTTTATACCTCTGGCAGGGTATATTGGGTCCTCTTGATGGGGCGTATACATCGGACTCCACATTTAGCTCATGTGGTTTTATTATCGGTTATTAGTAGGTGCCACAGTTCAGTCAGATTCTCTGCATTGACCATTTATCAGTATATTCAGCTTAGTATTGAGTCAAAATTTCTTTTGTATTAAAATCATTGTTTTCAAATATCTCAGTTATAGAATATGGGTATTCCCCATCATCTCATTTTAAGTATGATTTAGCTTCTGCAATAGTTTATTATCTTTAGTATACTCATGATCATGCCAGCAGGGTTAGCTTGGGATCACTTGTGGTCCTAGGTTCCGTGTCCGCGTCTCGGGGGTAGCTCGGGGCGTGACATTTTATGCTTCTGTTTTTGTATGTAATACTATTATATTGATCCTTTCAGTTAACTATTATAAGAGCCTAAATTCAATTCAATCAAATTCATATATTAAATTCACAATTTGTTAGTGATGCACCCATTGTCTACGAATTTTTGATACGCCTCTGCCTCTGATTCTAGATCAAGTAAAATTAGAACATAAAAAATTTTCTAAATGTAATTCATATTCATCCAAGGGAAACCGTGCTTCCATATTGCAGGTAGACACATAACGAAACAAATTAGCAAAATTAGTGCTCCAATTTATCATCTTGGTTGAATGTTAGGCTACGTACAATACGTATTAACAAATCTACATATCAGTCCATAAATCAGACCAACCTAGAATCATGCTCACTTATGTTTATGCTAGATTGGAAGGAGTACCAAAAAGTAAATATTGAGTTTTTATCAAGTAGTGAGACCAACTAGGGTATACATGTTCCCCACAAGTTCATAACGTCGTATTTCTATCAATAGAAATTCTTCCCTAGTGTTTTGCATGTAAAGTGGTAAGACATTTATCTCTACATTCTTGATCTCGCATTTAATGAATTTCACCCCGTACCTTTGTCCCGCTACATGTATATAATCTACTAACTCTTACTTTTACCTCATATTAGACATCATAATCGATGTATGGCTTAGTTATTACTTCGCACCAATCGACACTAGCCTATTAGATAGTATCACACTTAATCTATGTTGATAATTCTTTTCTTATTCCTACTTCCTTTGTCCGTAAAGTAGTAACAAGGCAGTTCTAATGCGTGCACTAGTTAAAAAGACTTCTAAGCGAAAGATTTATCAATACATGCAAGAACCTATTTGAGAATTGCTTATTTACTAGGTTTACTTTGTTAATTACCCATGGTTACCATAACCGTAGTTGTGGATTTAGTTATACATGCAAGCAAGATCACATTTCATGGTTTTTAAGAATTCATGAACTTACATACCAACAAGAAGAAACCCAAAAGTTTAACTTGAAATTGCAAGAAAATCCTTCAAAATGAATTCAGAAATTAATTAATTGTTAAAAGTTTGTAAACAATAATCTCCAACACAAAATAGAACAATACCAACAATATCTAACCCCAAAAACGAGGTTTTAATCCCTTATTCATAGAAAACATAGTCCTAAATAAAAAGGAATTGAAATAAGGAAAGTTTTTTCAAGAAACGCGGCTTAAATAAACGACCTCACTGACGGACTGTCGACTGCTTGCGTCAGTCCATACTTGGAATAGTTTTTGTTCACCAGATATCACCTTCTCTGTATCAAACAATGGACCAGTAGTACGGTCCATTGATCTATCTATGCCCCGTATATGCTCCTCCGTCGTTGCACACTTAGAATTTTGAAGAAGTTAGGTACTAGAACCTTCTCTGAACCAATCATCCGTTAACCAGTATGGTCTGTCAATCAATCGACACACCTTCGTTTACCCTCGTGGTTCCACACTTAGTCAAATTTCCCGATCTTCTCCCTTAGCCTTGAAATGCCATCAACGGTCACCACCTACAGTCCGTCAGTGAGATGACAGACCGTTGATAGCCTTCGTAGGTTGCAAATCTGCACTTTCTTCTAGCTGCCTTATGTGTTTTCAACCTGGACATCTTTCTTTCAAAACAAGTGAAAAAAACTCGTTAAAACTACTACAAAAAGTCTCTAGACGCACACGACTCTTAAGCAAAATGCATCGAAAACAGGGTGTTACCATGGTACATCAACTCTCAACTTAAATTCGTTGTTTGTCTTCAAGTGACACACTGTGGCCCTAAATGACATTTTCACAGAAGCATGCACTTTTGATATCTAGCAACCACATGACTATCAATCCCAATTCTTTCTCGATTGAGTGCAGATTTACGCTTTTAGGCTCGACAAGCTAAATCATGTGGATCACATCATGACACAAATTCACCATGCAACAGACACTTCTATTGTTTTTCCTCTCACAAAGGTACCAACTTTGTCATGATGAAACTAGTGCCCTCACTTCAAAAGAAATCCTCATTTTTCACATAGTGATTATGCATTTTGGGTTACAAGGATCTTTGTTTCAACACTCGCACTCAAGAACAAGTTCAAATAAAGTTAGTACTTTACGCCATAGGATTTCCCATATTTTTGCTGCTTAGGTTCACCACACTAGATTCTAGAATCACGGTAGGACTTTCTTGGCTTGTAACGAGGCTCAGGGTTAGGTGTGGTACATTTGGGTACATTTAGTGACTTTCTGCCCTTCTTGACATTCGCCAAGCTCTCTACCTCTTTTATTGGTTTTGACCCCTTATTTCTTTTTCTCACAATAGCCACCCTCAACTTAGGATTTTGTCCTAAGTTGAGATGCACATTTCCAAGGAGGGAATGGGGCCAAAACATTAGACTCTAGGAATGTGAGTTGGTGAATGAATGAAATTGGTCTATTACAGGCTCAATAGATTTGGATCAAAAGGATAGTTATTTCATTTGGTCAACTTTCTAGAGTTGATTTACGTTGCAGGACTAACCGGGCAAGTTCTAGCTAGGAACCAACTATTTGAACACTTGAATCTCCTCACACTCTCTTGACACATCATTGCACTATCACACTATCAGATTTCCCTGTTCATTTTTTAGTTGAAGGTCATGCGATGGATGCCTATTTATGTCATGTTTAGAGCCAACAAATGCAACTTATCTTAACCTATACATGGTAGAACAACAATGGACGGGGTAACATTTTTACTAGCCACCCTACTTTGTTTGTCATGTATCTATACTTGTAATCACTCAGACATGCCGGTTCAACATAAATTTAAGTAGTCTCTTGGGGAAAAAGAACACATGCAAGAAAACCTCAAGAGAGGATTGTGAGTTTGGTTACTCAGGCTTAACCCTACCAATCGCTTTCCATTTACCCCACCCCCAACAAAAGCAACTTGCAATTATCCCCAATGACTTAAAAAATTAAAGACATAGGGTGGTAGGTGAAGAAAACTTGTGGCGCATAGCGCCGAAGAACTCTCAACAAGTGGGTGGGTCTGGTTTCCCGGAACCCGCAGGATCATCACTTGGGCCACCCTCATTAGTTCCCATATCAACCTTCGTACCATAAATAGTGCTCCTCTTGTCGCTCGCCGGCACAGATTTGGATGCCTTAGCAGCCATCTCTAACGCACTCATCTAACGCAGCTCCTCATCAACTAAATATGTGCTCCTAGCCTGATCCAGCTCAGTCTACTCTCTCTTTACTGCACAGGCCTCATCACCGGCTTCAGTGGGGTGGGTGGAGCATTGCCTCTTGCTACCACCTTGGTGCTCGGTCTGTGGCTCAACAGGGAACTTGAACAAGGCCTATGAACCATGTTCTCTACTAGCTCAATGGGAGCACTCTCCGACTCAGTCCTCCACATCTCCAAGATTGCATCAACATCGGCTCGAATACTTGCAAGCTAAGCTTGAACAGTAGTGAGGTTAGTGGTAGGGGTTGGTCATGATAGAAAAAATAGCTCAAAGGCATCAAAGTGTTTGTGAACCACCTGAATTTTTTGCTCTGCTTGCTTGGCCACCCGCTTTTCTATGTAGTCCTATGCCTCTGCAATCATGGCTGAATTTGATGGTGCAGAGTGACCATCTGTGACTCTAACTTCTAGACTCAAGCTAGAGGAACTAATGCTCCAGATAGTGGTGTGAATCTAGATAGGGGGCCTTACTAACTGCATATGAGGAGGGGGCTGAAATGGGATCTGCATGCTCTAGTGTTCAAGAGTCAGCCCCTTGGGCTAGCTCCGTCATTATTGCCAAATTCTCGCTCAATGGAGGAACCTCAATTTGGGGCCCTCTGCGGGATGCTGCCACATTGTCCTCATCTTTGATGATACCTATATCAAAAGTCTCTATTGACTTATGGAGTCTGTCACAGTGCCAAATTGGCACTCCGGCATCCCTTCACAACATAAAGATAAGACACGGAAAGGGGTAAGTGGTAGAAGTCTTGAATGTCCTATTGTGAATCTCTGTTATAATCATTTGAGCGAAGTCTATCTCCATTCCAGCTACCAGTTCTTCCACAATCACCACCCTATCCCATGTAAGTACATTGTCGGCCCTTGTGGGTGATGACTGGTGCTAGACAAACAACCAAAAAAACCTGGACACAAAAGTGATAGTGGCCTTCTTGATGAGCCGTCAGGGATCTATTAACCAATAGTCCCTCTCACCCTCTATTGCGACATACCGAGCCAGCCATTTTTTACCGCCTCCCACTACTCTATATTCCTCTAAAAAACACCATTCTTAACAATCTCACGCTTGTAATAAAACTCCGAGGTATTGAGGGTCCACTTTGAACAAATTATGGGGCTGTATAGGAAGCGGCGGATTGTGTTTCATATATGTCCACCAGAAACCCCGAAACACTGTAGAGGTGAGAGGGTCATTTTTGGAGGATCTTGTCATTTAACAATAGACCCTCATCGAGTGGCTATGTAGGAGTCATGAAACTCCCAAACAATCTCCTCGCTGTAGTTGTCCAAGTCCTTAGACATCCACTCACATTTATGCAGATCGAAAGTCTCTGCACCTTGGGGACTGTAGGCAAACATACTATGAGGACTCGATGCTCCTCATTAACCAACCCGGTCATCACCCTCTTTCTCATTCAAAATCCTCGCATCTCGATACACTTGCCATTGTCCCTCTATGCACCACCAGTTTTTTGTTCATCTGCAACCAGAGTAGGGTCATTCATTCGGGGTGCGGGTGCAGCCTTTGAACTAGTAGCCGCATCAGACGAGGCTTGGTGGTCTCCATCCTTAGATCTGGTGGCTCCCTGAGTGTTGGAGCCAGAAGCAGTGGCATCCTCAGACCCTGAAGAATGGGCCTACTCTGAAGCTATGGCATCCTCAGATCCGGATGCTGAGCTACCTTTTGAATCGGAAACAACCCCGATTAGTGAACCGATCAGTCTTTGCTCCTCATTAGACTGGGAGGCAGTGACTACGACGGAAATCACCTTCCGAGGGGTTCCCCTAGTGACTCATACTGATGTTGTCATATTGTAGTCCCCTGAGGAACATAGGATGGGTCTCGCTAATTATCGGTGTCTTCATTGATCAACCAAAGAGACAAGGTGACCGATTTGGATTTGCCCCTCTTGGCATACATTGTCCTTATTTGGAGGCATTGGTACCAGTGAAGTAGTTAATAGTATCATAGCAGCATGACTACACACTTGAAAAAAAAATGAAAAAAAACTTGGAAATAAAAAACACAAATCATTGGTGCAGAGTCAGATCGATGAGACGCATCGATAACCCGTCAATCAATCGACGGTCTATGGATCCCATCCATTGTCTGACACTTAGAATTTATTCAAGGATGGGTTGAAGACATACTTATCTGATGGAAACGACGGATGTGCAGGATTGTAGTCCACTTTCATTGTCTGACACTTAAAATTAATTTTGAATAAGGTGAAATTAGGTTCTCTGATCGATCAATCGACAGACCGTAGTCGCCTTCGTTGTTTTGAACTTAAGTAACTTTCTAGTTGTTTCAATCGACAGGCCCCATCAACGGCCTGTCAATTGATGGATGATCTGTAGAAGGGGTCTCGTACTGTGGGCCTACGACAGATTTCAGGCCTCTCTATCATGTTCCATTTTTTAATTTCCTTGGTGACCCATTTTATATAATTAATTTTAGATTATGCTTTTTAACACAATACATACTAGTTCGTCATTCCTAGAGTTCTATTTCGTGCAACTATCAAACAAAATTCATTAAGAGCATGGAACCCTAAGTCAGAACTTTCAAACAAAGTACGACACACAATATCTTAGATCATTAAATTCGCTACACAACCACTCTCGATCATCCCCATTCGAGTAATTATGCGACTTTAGCATGCAAATAACTTTTTTCAGTCCTAAGGTCAAGACCCACTCCTGAAATCCTATATTAAACTATGAACAACAAATTCAAAGTTAATAGAAATCGAATTACCTTCTAGCAATGTAGAGTGTTGTGGTTGTGAGACTTGACGGTGTGTTCTACGCTTCCGTGCCCGATCACCGACCTCTTGAGAATGGTAGAAAGGGGAATTAGGGAGCGAGGATGTTTGCAGATTATGGAAAAACTGATGGGACAAATTTGGGAGATAGGGAGTTCAATTGGGGAGTGAAATAGGGAAGAAATACTGGGTTGAAACATTTAAGGTAGGAAACTTTGAAAGTAATGGATAGAGGGAACGAAATCGAAAGGGGTGGCTTTTGATATTACCGATCGGGTCGGTTGGATCACTGGCAGACTTGGATCTACAAAACCCCGTTGATGGGCTATGGATCGATTGACGGTTCGTCGATTACTTTTAGACTTAGAAAATATTTTTACATACCTAGAATCTATGAACACCATCGACGGGCCGTTGATTTAACGACAGTCCGTCGATGGGGTTTGTAGACCTCTGCACCAGATTTTCTACAGATTTTGACTTAGCCTCCTGCATATGTAACACCAATTAGGGCACTCTTTTTGTGTTTTTCTTGACTCTTTTTAGACACTGACCGTATACTAATATCTAGCATACCAATAACTTAAATAATGAGAACAACTAAACAAGACTACGACTACTGCTACATAGAAAACAAAACCTCTCGTTGGCTAGATGGTACACCTTGGGTTGCCTCCTAAGAAGTGCTTGATTTAATGTCGCATCACAATGAAGGACCCTTGATTACATAAACTTCATCAAGATGAAGGCCTCACCCACTTCATGAACACTATCTGCATGCCCTAGATAGTTCTTTATCCTTTGTCCATTTATTGTGAACTTAGCGTCTTCCTTGTTCTCTAGCTCAAACGCTTCATGTGGAAACACTTTGGGGATAACTAATGGCCCCAGTCCATTTGGACTTGAGTTTGCCTGGAAATAAGCGCAACCTAGAGTTGAGTAGAAGCACCAAATCACCAACCATGAATTCTTTCTTTTCAATTCTTTTATGGTGGTACTTTTTCATTTTCTCTTTATATATGGCTGAAATTTCATATGCTTTTAGGAGAAACCTCATCAAGAACATTCAACTCACTTAGCCTTTGTTCTGATGTTCTTGTCAAATCCAAATTCAGTTTCTTCATTGCCGACATTGTCTTGTGCTCTAGCTCGACCGCTAAGTGACAAGACTTCCCATATACATTTTAGTATCGAGGCATACCTATGGGAGTCTTGTATGCAGTAACGATAGGCCCATAGAGCGTCACCTAACCTCCTTGACCAATTCGTCCTATTGGCATTGAAGTTTCTTGCAAAAATTTATTTGATATCCCGATTGGGCACCTCCACTTGACCGCTAGTTTATAGGTGGTAAGGAACAGCCACATTGTGACTAACACATATTTTTCCAGCAGCCCTTGAACAATTTTTTTACAAAAGTGCGAGCCTCCATCGGTAATAATTGCCCTAGGTGTATCAAATCTTAAGAACATATTCTTTTTCAGGAATGCGGTGACATTCTTTCTTTCATTGTTGAGTTGCGCAATTGCTTCCACCCATTTCGACATATAGTCAACCGCCACAAGAACATATTTCATCCCATAAGAACTGAACGATCCCATGAAGTCAATGCCCTATACATGAACTAACTCAATCACCAAAATGGTATTCAATGGAATCTCTTGCCTCTTTTAAATTCCTCCATCTCGTTGGCACTGATCACATGATTTGGTGAAATCATGAGCATCTTGGTGAACGGTTGGACAATAATGCCCACACTTCAAGGTCTTATGTGCAGTTCGGATACCACTATGTTGCCCACCCACGGGAGAGGAATGACAAGCCTTTAGAACACTCAACATCTCAACCTTAAGCACACAACGATGAATTATTTCATCGGCACAACCCGATATAAGTAAGGCTCATCCCAAAAGCACTTTTTCACGTCATGCATTAAATTTTTGCTTTGGTGGAAGGTCAAATCAGATGGAACCACATCACTTGCCAGATATTTCACAAAATCTGCGAAATATGGGATCAAATCCTGAGAAGCGGCCAATACATGTTCATCTCGGAATGCATTATCTATTTCGGCCACTTTTCCCAATTCATGCATAGCTTCTTCCTCCAATCTAGAAAAGTTGTAAGCTACTTGATTCTCAGTCTCTTTTCTATCTTTCACCTCAAAATCAAACACTTGCAGCAACAATACCCATCGAATAAACCTTGGCTTCACATCCTTCTTTGCTATCAAATACCTCAAAGAATAATGGTTTGTATGCACTATGACCATCGTGCCAAGCAAATAGAAGCGAAATATTTCAAATGCAAACACCACCTCAAGAAGTTCCTGTTCAGTTACCATGTAGTTCTTCTGGGCTTTATTCAGGGCTTTACTCGCATAGTAGATGGGGTGAAGGATTTTATCCATTATCTGTCCTGATACCACACCAAGTTCAACCCCACTTTGCATCATATATCACCTCAAATGGCTCACTCCAATCTTGTGAAATAATAATGAGGGCGGACATCAACTTCTCTTTCTACTCTCTAAATGCTTTCAGATAGGATTCATCAAAATAAAACTTACATTCCTTTTCTAGCAGTTTTCCCACAGGATGTGCAATTTTTGAAAAATTCTTAATAAACCTCCGATAAAAACCAGCATGCCCAAGGAAACTTCTCACACCCTTGATAGAGATGGGTGGAGGGAGCCTCTCTATCACCTCAACTTTGGCCCGGTCAACCTCTTTTCCCTTCTCTGAGATTCGATGGCCCAACATTATGCCTTATTTCACCATAAAGTGACATTTCTCCCAATTTAGCACCAAATTACTATCCTCACATCTCTTGAGCACCTCAGCCAAATTATTCAAGTGCACCAAATTACAATCCTCACATCTCTTGAGAACCTCAGCCAAATTATTCAACCACCAGTCAAAGGAGTTACCTAATATAGAAAAATCATCCATGAACACCTAAATAATGTCTTCCACTATATTAGGGAATATCGACATCATACAGTGCTAGAAGGAGGCCGGTGCATTACATAACTCAAACGGCATCCTTTTGAAGGGAAAAGTCCCATTAGGACAAGTGAAGGTGATCTTTTCTTAATCTTCCCATGCAATAGAGATCTAGTTGTATCCGAATATCCATCCTGAAAACAATACCAACCCTTGCCTACAAGTCTGTCTAACATTTGATACATGAATGGCATGGGGAATGGTCCTTTTCAGTCCAAGCATTCAACATTTGGTAGTCTGTGAAAACTCTCCAACCGGTCACTGGTCACATCGGAACAAACTAGCTCCTTTCATTTGGTGTCACAATCATCACATCCTTTTTAGACACACCTGAACGTAACACACCAAACTACTGTGCCCTATAGGATAAATGACTCCAACGTCCAACCACTTGATGAGATGTTTTCCACTACTTCTTGCATAGGTGGATTCGACCTTCTTTGGTGCTCAATACTTGGTTTGTTATCTGGCATGAGTTGGATTTTATGGGAACAAATATCGGGAGGGATCCCAATAATATCCGCAATAGTCCAACCAATGGCTCGTTTGAACCTCTTCAACACCGTCACTAAGCACTCTACCTATTGAATGTTCAACTTTGATGCAATAATCACTGGTAAAGTGTCATCTGTACTGTAAAACACATACCTCAGATGAGGTAGTAGAGCCATAAGCTCTAATTTTGGGGCCTCAATAATAGATGGTCTCGCAGGTGGAGATTCGCGATGCTTCATTTCCAACTCCAATTTTTTTTGGCTTTGACCGATATTCATTTCGTTCAAGTGTAGCCATCAAAGAATTATACTCTTCAATACCATCACTGTCAAAATTCATGATGACTGTTGTGAATGCCTCAAGACCTAGTCCCTCTTCAATTCTTAGTTCGGATGCACTCTCAACTTTGTAGGATATCGCCGATACCGTTTAGAGCTCACCACTCCGCTTCATAGACTTACAGATATTGAAAGTTGCTTCCTCATTGTTCAACCTAAAATTCATCTGACCTCTTTCCATATGGACTAGTACACGCCCTGTGGCAAGAAATAGTCTCCCAAGGATAATGGGAACCTCAAAATCAACCTCACAGTCAAGAATCACAAAATTGGCCGGAAAAATGAATTACTCCACTTTCATGAGCACATCAAGGAGTATACCTATGAGCCTCTTTACAGTTCGATCGGCCATCAGTAACCGCATTATAGATTGCTTTGGTTCTCCCAAACCCAACTTCTTATAGATGGACAATGGCATGAGATCTATGCTTTCTCCAAGATCAGATAGTGCCTTAGCAAAGTGTAGCAATCCTATAGTACATGGAATCGTGAAGGCGGCAGATGGATCCTCCTTCTTCTACATAAGAGAGCTTGTCGCAATAGCACTACAGTGATGCATTCTACATCATCCTCTAAACTCACCGTCCTCTTCTTTGTCACCATGTCCTTCATAAACTTTGCATAACTGGGCATTTTTTCGAAGCCTGTATCAACAGGACATTGATGGAAAGTTGTTTCAACATACTGATGAATCGACGATATTTACCATCTTCCATTTTTTGCACTTATCTCTGTGGGAATGGTGGTGGAGGTCTAGGAACTGGGACCATTTTTTGAGATAATTTTGCTTCTTATGTTGTTGCATCCTCCAACTCTCCACTACTTCTGCTACATCATCTTCCTTTCTCACATCACCTTCTACTACAAATGGCATAGGTGGATCGATGGTCTGCTTACCCCTCGAGTAGTGATTGTCATGCAATGCCCATCATTCTTTGGATTCTTGGTACTGTTGCTTGGGAGAGTTCCAGGTTGGTTAGGGTTTATAGTAGTAGAAAATGATTCATTTATAGCTCAAGGTTCTTTATTGAGACCAATGTGCATCCCCCTCTCATCTCCTTGACATTCTCATCAGTTGCACCAAATCTCCTGATCATCTTCTACAACATATCGTCAACCCGCGCCATACTACCTCCACTGTCCCTAGGTGCAGTTTCCCTATTTTGAGATGGAACATATGGACCACCCCGTTCATTCCTGTAACCATAGTTTTTCCGGTTGAAGTTGTTGTCGCAATTATAGTTACCATCTCAGACATATTGTTCCTCTCGGTTGTTATTACCATAGTTCGCAATTGGGCGTTCGGTTAGAAACCCCCGTCTGATCATTAACTACATATGTATCTATCAGCCGGTGGATGTGGTTTTGCAAAATAGTTTATTGCATTCACCATTACTGCACCTACGCTCACATGCTTCAAGACCAACCCTAATTCAGTTCTCATATACGCCATCTCTTAACGAATCTCATCTGTGGTTGAGTTTTTTTGCAGCCTGTACTATGAAGGTATTTCGCCCAATGTTCGACTTTCTAGTGTTCCAAGCTTTATTGTTGCGAGATATCTTCTCCAACTTCTCTTCAATCTTAGCATATGTGTATTTCCCTTAAGAGCCACCTACAATAGTATCAGGCACCACTGTGTTATTGTCATCTTGACCTCTATAAACTACTCGTTTAGTGACTTATCATCAATGCGATGATTTGGGACACCCCTACCTAATGAGGTAAAGTTTTCCCAAGAGCTACTCACCGACTCCCAGGTAATGCCACAAAATTGGTTACCTTATCCTTGTTGTTGAGCTTCTTGTACACTAGATAATATCTTGCTAAGAACACATCTCTCAACTGATCTCAAGTATAAATGGAGTTGTAAGGTAACTCAGTGAACCATATAGCAGCATCTCCTATCAGCAATAAAGGAAACACTCGCAGCCCGATGACATTCATATCCAAGCCTAGTGTTCCCACATAGCTTTTGCACACCGATCTCAGCTTATTTATATGCGCATGTGGGTCTTCTGATGGCAGTCTCAAAAACAAGCCCCTAACGATGAGCATCTTCATCAAGCTAGTCGGCACCACGAAAGTCTCCGAGGCAGTGGGGGTAGGACAAGAGGTCCATCTGAATTTGCAATATTCTCATTACCCCTGTAGTAATCCTGAAGTCGTGGGGATGATGGAGGTTGCACCTTCAAGGCATCACCTAACTGATTTTCAATATGTATGTGGCTGTGTGACTGAATCAACAATGGAATATGATCACATGCTCCTTCACCTAGATTCGTTCTGTTAGGGTTGAATGGAATCCCTTGGTTGTCCATTCTTCTTAAAGTTCGATTTAGTTCGGGATCGTATGGAGTGAGTGGTTGCATGTACTTCGCATACACTAGAGCTAGACTTGAGAGAAACAAAAACAAAAACAAAAGTAAAATCAGGAAATAGTTGAATAAATATCAATAATGTAATAAAATTTAATCTAAAAGCAAAATTCCCCGGGCATACGCTCAAATTATATCTTCCTAAAGAAGCATAATCGATCATTATCAACCAAACTAGTAGGTTGAGGTTATTCTCACAAGGAAAATGGTTTAGACTTAAATTTAACTCACGATTATATCTATTTAGCCAATGTCTTTCCAAAGCAAGTAAATAAGGGGGGGGGTTTGAAAAAGATACTTTTAATAGTGTAATTAGCAGTTGCACAAAAAATAAACTTTGGTTTTATCAAGATGAGAGAGTAACTAGCGTATATGTTTTCTCAACAGGTTCATAACGCAGTATTCCAAGCAATAGCAATCCTTTCCTAGTGTATTACATGCAAAGCGATAAGTTAGGTATCACTAAGTCCTTGGTCCGACATTTAGAGAATTTCACCCCGCACCTTGGTCCATAATTTAGTAACCCTTATCATTACCTCATATTAGACATCATAATTGATGTATGGCTTAGTTAAAACTTTGCACCAATCGACACTAGCTTACTAAATAGTATCACACTAAATCTATGTTGATAATTCTTTTCTTATTAACTAACTTCTTGGTCCAGCAAGTAGAAACAAGACGAGTTCTAACGCGTGCACCCATTGAAAATACTTCTAAATGAAAGAATTATCAATATGTGCAAAACAATATTCAAGAATCGCTCAATTACTAGGATTACTTTGTTACTCACCCATGGTTTCCACAACTCTATTTATGGATTTAGTTACCATTGCTATAAACATCACAACTCATAGTCTTAGATGAAGAAATCATGAACTTACATAACAAGAAGAATAAACCCAGAAATCCAACTTGAAATTGCAAGAAACATTATTCAAACAAACTCGGGAGATCAATTCCTTCCTAAAGTTGCAACAACCAATCTCCAATACACAAAGTAGACAAAAGTAATAGTAATTAACCTCAGAAATAAGGTTTTAATACCCTATATATAGAAAACATAGTCCTAAAGAAAAAGGAATCAAAATAAGGAAAATTTATTCAAGTGATACGACATCAATCTAAGAACCAACTGACAGACCCTTGATCAATCAACGGTCCGTAGACTACTTCCGTCAGTCAAGACTTAGAATATATTTCTCCTTTGATGTCACCCTTTCTGAATCAAACGATGGACCAAAAGGATGGTCTGTCAATCGATCTACGAGCCATAAATTCCCCTCTCTAGCTCCGTACTTAGAATCTTCCAAAATCAAGTACTATAATCTTCTCAAAACCAAACGACGGTTCACCAGTACGGTCCATCGATTAATCGATGTATTGTCATTGCCTCTCCTAGTTCCATACTTGGTCGGACTTCCCCGATTTTACTCCAATGTTCTGAGTTGCTCATCTATGGTCTTTCGATTGAACGACAGACCCTCGATTGCCCTATAGGTCTGGTTCTGCATTATTTTTAGTTGTTTTCTGTGTTATTTCCACCTCAACATCTTTCTTGCAAAACAAGACATAAAACTATTTAAAAACACTACAACTGAGATTTAGGCACACAACTCATAAGTGTGATGCATCAGAAATGCAGTAAAATCATGACACATCAAAATGTTGTTGTTGCATGTTTTGTAGTTCATACTTTAATTATAAAGTAGCGTATAAATGGTGAACTATTTAATCAATATGATACAACTCCATTAATATTTAATTAGGAAGGAGGAGAACCCGAAATATTTTCGATGAAACAAAGGACATGGTTGGACAACTGTAGATTCACAGATATGAGTAATGTGTGTGAGAAACTTGCCTTCAACTAATGGAAAGAAGAGAGAATACTTGAAAGCTCTATATTTTCATTATTTGATGTGTTTTATAAATATTTGAACATTAAATTTTGATCATACTATTATATTATTAACTATTAAATTATCTTATATTTGACCAATTAAATCTAAAAAAAGATTTGATCTGTTGAATAATTCTCTTTATGAAGTGATGTTAATATTGAATTCTTAAAAATTTTCATGTTACAATAACTTTTATTTGCATATTATATAAATGATTTTTTATAAAATCAAATTTAAACACTTAGAATTATATTTATCAAATGTAATATTTTTTTTCTGTTGAAATGAAATTTTTTATAATATTTTAGTAATGTAATGTTAATTTTATGTACACCTTCATATATTAAAAAATAGTCTTAATTATTTAGTGTTCTGATTTAGAGACCGCATCTTAATATTTGATAACGCTCAAATGTCCTCTATAGTCCCAACTAAAAGTAATAATGATCATAGTCAATAAAAAATCCAACGAAGGATCGGGGTAGAATCGCACAGAGAATGGTATATCGTTGATTGATACTATCAAGAGATTTGCATTTTACGATCATTCATTTGCAAAAGTAATAACAAGTGGATGGATACTTCCACCAATTCTATATAAGTTTTTGGTTATCAATTATTACAATTAAACTAAAACATCGATGATTTAAAGAGTTAATAACCAATCTAGCGATGTGGGGATTGGAAATTGATGTCACATAGGAGTAACTGTATTGTTATATAGTACATTCAAGAATAGGCTAAGTCATCTTCATTGACGCTAATTATCTTTCGATCTCAAAGCATTTGTGCACAAAATCTCCTTTCAGACTCATCTAAATGTCAACCTAACAAACCCAATAACTTGCTCTATTATGTCTTTCAAGAACATGGCAAATAGATCTGACACATAACATATATTTTCAAGTTGACAGTATCAAACTAATTACCCACTCCAATAAATCTCTTTCGAGCATACTTAAATATATCAGTAGGGTTACAGCTCCTCCCTTCCATACTCAACTAGTTTAGACTTCATTCGAGAACGAATGTTCCCAAAGGAAAAAATGTAACACCCCATATCAAAAACAAAACACACCATATTTAGGCTCTTCAGAAATTACAGGTGCAACCTATGGTTGCGAACCATGGACCGTCGTAGTATGATCTACAGTACGTGCTGTAGGTTTTTCATTCACCAAGAAACCCCTCCCCAAACCAAGCTCAGAAAGTTGGCTAAGTCTCAACTCACGTAATTGACCCTTGATCCATAGACAAGATTGCGATCTGTACTCTATGATCGTAGATCGAGTCCCATTTTACCCAACCTCTGATACGAACCACGATCAACAAGTACGATCCATAGATAGACCTAGGGACCATTGTTCTGACCGTTGGTGAAGGTCAAAAATCAGTTGGGGGAAATTGTTGATTTGGTCAACTTTAAATAGGCATAACTCCTAGCATAAACGGAATTAGGTGTCCCATGACCTATGATATGATAAATAATTGAATCTTCTTTCCAACAACACTGAGTACTCTAAAATCCTATCTCCGAATAAAAAGTTATGCTCGTTTTAGTGAAGCCATGTCATGTAGAATTGACCTACGACCCAATCTACGGACAGTAGATTAACCTATGGCGTGTATGTCATGTCTGTTAGTCACTCTGACGACAATTATGATGTTTTAGTCAGGATAGGCTTAGAAATATAAATAGAACTTACATAAGTCAAATCATTACTCAAAACATTGAAAAATAGAAGCAATAGAGGAGAAAAAAGGCGACCAACCCTAGCTTCAAGAAGTCAGCAAGTCTCCATCAATTCGAGGACTAAAATTGAAATATTCATTGTGGTTTTCATCACCAGGTATGTGGAATTTTACTAGTGGGTTTCTTTCACCTATTAGGTCCCTAGTTTTCAGTCACCTTCTTGGTTCCCTTATTATGACTAGACCTAGGGTTTCTTGAATGTTACAATTGTTGGTTCATAGTGGTCAGACTCATGCAAATCAGATTAGTACATAAATATTCAAGTTATTGCATGAATTATAGAACCCTAGCTATATATTTCTTTAGTTCTTGATTTATGCATGCTAGGTTAGATATATCAGTTATTCAATTCTACATGCCTCAAATATTAATACATCATTATCAGATTAATTGTTGCATTCTCCGTTTTGCATGTTCAATTTTGAGCTATCCAGTTTTATAGATACTCAGCCATAATGTGTTGCATACTAAATTCATTGGGAGTAATACCGAGTTGGATAAGGGTTTAGCATACCCAAATAGTCCTAGAACTACTAGCCACATAGGTTGTAAGTCCCCTCTATGGGCATCGCTGTAATGATCATGCTAGCATGCCTCTATACCTCTGGCAGGGTATATATGATCCTCTCAATGGGGCATATACATCAGACTCTACATTTAGCTCATGTGGTTTTATAGTTGGTTATTAGTATCTTCCGCAATTTAGTTAGACTCTATTACATTGACCATATTTATAGTTTAGTCAGCATGTTATATATGTGGTGCTTGCATAGGTACAAGTTCTCAACATCTAGATAACGCTTAGATAGATTCCTGATCTCCAGTTTAGCAGAAACAGTGGTGAGTCCTCATCCTCCAAGGACAATAGTCATGAGTTGCTTCTCAATATTTTTAGTCCTTTAGTTTCAATTTTTGTAGACTTAGCTGGGGCTAGATAAACATTTCTAGTAAATTAGAGGCTATTTTCAGACATGGTTAGATTTAACTAAGAATTGAGTTAGTATCTTCTTTGTACTGAACTCATCAATATTTCATTTATCTCAGTTATATTATATGAGTATTCCCATCCTTTCATTTTATTTATGACTTAGCTTATGCATTAGTTTATTAAATTTGGTATGCTCATGAATTAGCTTGGGATCACTTATGGTCCTAGGTACCGTGTCCGCGTCTCCGGAGTAGCTTGGAGCGTGACACACACTTTCCCTACTTCTCAACTTTTAATAATACAACCAGGCCTATTACTAATCAATAGCATCTCTTGGATCTTTAGTTACAACTTACCACATTACCTCTCGATTTGAGCTCAAATCTTTCAACAAATGACACATACCCGGTTTACTCAACCTCACAATGTAACCATATATAATTTACCATAGCACTTATCAATTTAGGAACAATGTATCATTTCCCAATCCCAACAATACACATATACAGGCCAATGTTCCTCTCGCTGAACCTAAACAAGAGTTGTTAGTGTATCGGTATGTGGTACTCGATCCAATGTTCATGCCTGAACATGGAAACTGATCCCATATTTATGTAGGAATATTGCAACCGATCCAAGCTAGTGTGTTGGAACATAACACCCGATCTATTCAACAAGCCACTATCACAAGCACGAGCATTTTCTCAACATCACACAATCAGGTCATGATTCATGGCATACAACGTTCTTCTATCTTTATTACAACTAGTGTGATCGCAGATGCAACATTCCCATACATACAGGCATCATAATAAATCCAGAAAAAGCCAAAACCAAAAATCTTGAAATTACAACCATCACCTAACCCTAACTCTAGGGAAAGGTTATCCCTTTTATGATACACGTCCTACAAAACTGTGTGAATCACAACCATAATCATCCCTTAATTTGGAGCACGAAGGCCTAAGCATGAATTCTACTAACAATTTGCATTAAACTACATAGATAGCAAAAGTTTATAACTACTCAATAATAAACCTAGCCTACCAGGGCACCAAGCATTCACAGAGGATTATAGATGAATGTCTGGTATCCGAATGACAAGACAATGATCTTGACAAGAATCCACAATCCATTGATCTACTTATGCTACACATCTCCTCCTTCCTTCCTTTAAAAGATTAGAGTAAAATTTGGAGTTTCTAAGGTGGTTTATGTCTAAATTAAGTGTTTTAAGAAGAAGGGGGAAAATACAATTTCAGTCATTTATATTCTCTCTCCTATCCCGCTCTACGCCAGCTTCCCCGCTGTGGAGCTGCCTCCCTAGTGATATCTGGCTCACACTGGCGGGACAAAGGCTCTAGTATTTTCCTGAAGTCTTGTTTCCCTAAATAAAAATGGTTCGGGTAGTTACAATAGATATTAATTTACCCTTCGTTCTACCCCGAACGACTAGCGTATGGATGATCACACGCCCTATTTTAGAGTACTTCTAAACTAACGAATTTGACCATTACAGAAACCACGATGGGTGGTGATTTTTTTAAGTATTTTTGACACACAAAAGTACTATACCCTAGGGACATAAGTAATTAGGAGTAATATACAAAAAGAAAGAAAGCATCCAATTTTCACAGCCTGAGCCCACCGATGCGGCAGCTCTTTTGTTGTGGCAAGAAATCTCCCATTCTAACAGGAGTTAAAAAGTAGTAAAGGAGAAACGAGGAATGGTTTCCTCAGTTTAACCCTTTTCTCACTCAATACTCTCAAAATCCTCTCAAATACCTCGCTCCGAATGTCAAACTCAAGGTAATTCTCTTGTTTCTTATTCTCTTTACTTCGATACTTGCTTAATAATTGCATGCTACTATTTAATCAATTATAAATGTTTTTTTGGAGGGCAGTGACTTGAAAATGAGCATAGGTTGCATTTTGATATAAAATCATACCATGGGCACTTTCCTTACGTCCCTAATGTCTCACCGATGTTCTGGGTGTAAGGATTTTGTAATAATACAGTCGAACTGGTAGAAAAATTGGTGGGTGAAGTTGAATGTTCTCTTGATAGAAAACTCGGATTAGGGAACTATTTAGGTTTTTTTATGAAATAATTGCATATTTAGGTTCTAGAGAAGTTAATATACTCTGATATGCTAAAATTCTATCAAAACGGGGATTTTGGGAGGAAGAGACTCCATGATTGTGCCAATTGTTCGTCATAGATAAAGGCCTCTTTGGCAACCTTTATCCCGCTATGGAAACCTCCATCATCCCCCAAGCGGGATTTTGGTTGATGTGGAGGATATAGGGAAACAGTAGCCTACAATCCCTTTTTTAAGACAGAAATTTTATTTTTCTTTGCCTAGTTAATGTGCAGTCCCATAGAGTTCTAATGTATATTTTTTTAACATTGCAGGTTTCTCTAAATGATTGGTGCTAACGAGGACAATCAACATTTTCTTCGATTGCCTGATGTTTCTAGTTCGGAGAGGCATCATGATTAGCGGAATAACAAATTTTGTTGTGGGAGGGGATTTGTTTTACATAAGCTAGTGGAGAATGTTCCTGCCTTCTATGCTTGCCTTATCCAGTTCAAATGCGCTCCATTGACAAAGGGTCCCCCTGCCGCACAGGCCTACTAGGTAAGGGTGTTATATGTTATCCTACCCATCGTCCGATGGGACGGTCCCTATCCTACCATTTGTATCCAGGGGTCAACATCCCTCTGAATGATAATGTCATTAATGAGGTACAAAAGGTGCTCGAGGTCTTAAGCAAGGAGTACGAGTCCAAATTGAGAGAAATGGATCTAGGTTGGTTGAGGGATACTTTAGTGGAGCCTACATGTCGGGACAAAATCTATTGGCCTACTGTTGAGGGTATCACTAGTACATGAAGGTCAGTGTATGCTAAGAGATGGCTTCACTTGGTTACTAAGAGGATTCGCCCATCGGGCAATTATACTAGCGTTACATTCACATGATCTTTGGTAGTGTCATGTGTGGTGTATGGTATAAAGCTGAATGTAGGGGCACAAATTATTTCAGAGTGGGAGATTTTCTACTGAACGATACAAAAAATCCTTCTTCCTACCCAGACTCACAATGTTGTGCAAGCAGGTGGGTTTCCCCTTTTAGATGTCGATGAGGTACTTCCTATGGATCCCCTTCACCCTCTTTTGGTTAGACAAGGTTCTACTTCTAAGAGCAAGACAAGAAGGATTGTAGGGCCATCACCTAATAGGCGGAGGTGGGGAGGACGATGAGGGAGGTGACGATTCGCGTTCCACCCAGTCCCAACTGCCACTCTCAGGTGCACAGGTCGAGGAGGACTGGCGGTTGTACAGAAGATGTTGGGGTGCTTCTTTGCTGAGACCACTCTGGTTCCACCTGACACTGCCGTAGAGGTTGAGATGTTCCATCGCGAGCTATGTCATGAGAGTATCAAGGGTCTAGAGAGGAATCATCTACTGGTCTAGGTATGGAGAATTGTGAAGATAATTATTACTCGTGTCACCCCTGGACAGGAAATTCTGCAGACCTAGAGAGGAGATTTCTAGCACTTCACATTTATTGATGAGGTCGTGAACGATCCAGTCCCCCCCCCCCAGAGGATCTAGACTCAAATGTTAACACCTCCCATCCCAGAGTTCTTGATTTGGTTTTCGCCCTTCTTGGTCTTGTAATGAACAATTCATTCTGTTCGTTTTCCATTATATTTTTGTAAGCACATGGATGCTGGTTTTTTTTCTGTAGATTTTTGCAGCTTATTATTATTTTTTAGGTGTTTATATTTCAATTTGATTGTTGTGCACGCATTGAATTTTAAGGGATTAGTTCGGAGACAATTATGTCACAACCCAAGTCTACACCCTAGATGTGGTCGACACTCGAAGACCATTGTTGGTCCCCAGGCGAACCCTCATCCAGGCTAATTATAAGCAAAGACTAACTCAAGCATATATATCTTAAAACTTTATAAAAAATCATGAAACTAAAATACAAAACTTTAACTCAAATAAAAAACTCTAAATAAAATAATTTATTCAACTTGCCATAAAATAGGAAACTTATGTCTTTAGAACAGATAACAAAATAAATTATACAAACTTCCCGACTATAGTGACTATCTATGTAGCCTCTAAATGACAAATATGGATGTCTGGACAAGACACATAACATTCTGAAACAAGGAGGCTCACCATCGCTAGCTCGAACTCGCGGGTGTATCAACAAAGCTCATGTTCATGATCCTAAATACTTGTGTTTTCATCATTAAACGATGCAAGGTAAATGGCTCTATACGTGGAAAGTATGAGTATGAGGGGAATTCAAAAGCACAAACATAAGCTTGAACTTGATAAAAAGAAACATACTTTACCTTGTGTCAACTCACTTCAACTAAATGCAACTCAAGAATAAATTATCCAACTAAAAATTAGATACTCCACACAAAGACTAGATACTCAACTCAAAGATTAGATATTCGACTATAGGTACTCAACTCTGGATATTAAACTCAATGTCAAGCAACAATGCACATGCAATATATGGAAAACTTTTAAAACGATAAAAAGCAACTAAACGTATTAAAGAGTACAATAACAAATCAATTTATATATAATATAATATAATCAACTTTGTGAAAGTTTCTCTAATTTAAAACCTACTATGAGCCTAAGTGATGATACAATGTTTTGCCCACGCTGCCAAAACTTTTCTATACTCTGTCGTTATCTTGAACATCTTATCTAAGTGAATCCACTATTCTGTGCTCAAAACACATAAAGACTCATCTAAAACTAATGATTCTTTACTACACATGATGGCTACATGGTTTATGGAGATTTGAGTTTTTCGAACTCGCATCCCCATTTTGGTGCTCAATACTACTCTCAAAATATATTTATCTCATATGTTTCTAAAAAATATAATTCTTTCTTTGGTTTGAGATAATAACTCAAAACTTAGCTTAAAATTTCTCTTGGAATCGATGTTGTCTTTTCTTGCTCAAATGTGAAATTTTTTTTAAACTCTGTGGGAATACATAGTCCTATATACTTGTTTGAAGAAAATGAATTCAATCTTTACTCTTTAGTCAACTCAATGCTTACGTATTAAAACAAAGTTAAAAAGTTTGTAAAAACTACTTAAAATATGTTTCATGTAGAATTATGGACGTGAATGACTCAATTAAAGGTTTTGAATAACCATAGATAGAACTCAATACTTTGAACTCAAGAACTTCAATGATAGTACTAATTTCAAGAATTCTCTACGCAGAGGGTTCATGCTTAATTATGAACATAAACTACTCAACTCAAAGAAACAAAGATACTTCTAATCTCAAGAATGTATGACTTATAAAGTTCATAAGGAATTATGGCCATGAATAATTCAACTAAAGGAATTTATAGGTAACATACAATAGTCCCATGATTAGAAATATAATCTCAAAGGGGATTAGGAACTCAATACTCAAGACTTAGAACTTGAAGATACTACTCCTCTCAATGGTACTCAACTTATGGAGTTCATGAGGAATATATGGGCATGAATGACTCGACACGAGAATCTATGAAACAACGTGAAACTATTGAATACAACTCTTCCCATCCTCATACTTACTTTCTCAAAACATATCTTAATTTAATAGTTGATCGCAAAGAATTCACAATTGAACTCAAAGGCTTTATTGAACTCTACTCTTAACTCTCACTCGAATATGAATTATGAGTTTAAGGGTTATGGTCCATGATATGAAGGTTCTTATCGTAATTATAATGTAAACTCATGAATACATTCCCTCACTCTCATGCTAACTTACTCAAGTCTTGAAACAAGTTGTTAGAATTTGTGAAGGACTCCTCAAAAGATCAAAGGTACAATCGTAAAAGACTCGAAAGAATGCTCCAGACTTAACTCTTAGTTCTACCTCGAATGTGAATTATGAATTCAAGGTTGTGATTTGTAAGTAGGAAATATATCTTGATGTTTAGGAGTGTCTTTAGATAGCTAAACATGAAAAAACGATCACAAAATCACTATTTTGAAGTAAGCCCTCGAAACGGAGATGCATTTTAATATTTGGTCGCTAATAAACTTTTGAGGTAGAGAGGTTGGTGAACTTTTTGTGACGCGAAGAAAATTTGTTGTGAAAGGGGAAAGTAGGTCCGGGACGCGGAGTAAGGTGCCAGATTGACCCGAATTTTTCCTTGTCTGTTCCCAACACCTAAATTTGATTCTTTTTTCTCAATCCCTCTTTAGATTTAGATACCCAGCACATGAACACAAGAACCTACACATATAAGACTATAAAATCGACATGATTTCTTCAAAAACTCAAAAGTCTCATCTAAACTCAACAAATAAATCCAATTTCCACAATATAATTCAAGATATCATAGTTTCAACATTCAAGAACAATTTTAACGTTGAAATTAACATGATTGACGTGTGGGTGAATAGACCCAAACTATCCAATCATACATACCTTAAATAATCATATTCTTGAAGAACCTAATGGAAAATCTAGGGAGAAGAACCCTAGCCGTTGTGTTTCTTGAATTTCATGAGCGTATAATTTTGGAGTGAATGAAAGGATTTGATTTGCGAAAACATATTTTCTACGCATTTAAGCAATTTAGATAACCTTTTAAGGGTTTATAGAACTAACATATCCTTAAAGAAGTAAATAGAATGAGCTGGGAGTCGGATTAATTTTACACCAGGCAGTGAGGTCTGTATTGGCTCCGTAACGCGGTGGCATTGCGGAGCTGCTGCCAGGTTTTTACGTTGTCAGTAAATCAGTCATAACATTTTACTTGGAGATCAAAATTTAGCAAACTTGACGGAGATCGAAAGAGTACTCAAAGATCTTTCCTTAGTTATATTGTAGCTGACCTAACTCATCTTGTACTAGGATTTATGGTTATTTAAAGTGGACCATAAACTTTGAGAATAACATAGGAATGACTTCAATGAACTCTCTTTAGTTCTTCTTGAAACTCAAGGTGCTACTTCTAGTGATTAACACTTACAAAATATTTAAATAACTTAGTTAAATATCATTCACTACGAAGAACGGTTCAAGAATTTACTCAAAAAATTTCTAGGGTGTTTACATTATCTCCCTGCTAGGATCATTCGTCCTTGAATAATGGATGGACTATGTATAGAATGTGGTTATTTTTACCAAGGTCTGAGTCTAATGGTATTGTCAGATCCCAAAAATGACGTAGGGGAACTAGAGCCTAACATGGTTGTCATAATGGTCTAAGGTCCTAAATTGGTCGATAATGTGGTATTGAGGCATTGTCTAAGAGGTTAGGTGATTTGAAAGTAAAACGTCAAGGGACCACTAAGATGTTCGACGACTAAGTCACCTATGTGTCTCATCCGTTGTTCTATGTGTTTATGTGTGATTCATGAAGTTAAATGGTCATTATATGAGTTATTATTGTGTATATAGGCACTGTGTAAAGTTTCCTAATGTTTGGAGGTCAAACTCCAAGATTGTCCATGACATTCGAAAGGTTTGCCTTGAAATGACCTTGTGTGTCTAGGACCATCCAAGGGTCCTTGAGGAAGGACCTAAAGTTGGTGCCAAGACTATTCAAGATAGCCCCAAATGACTGAGGTAATCGACGGCTCGTGGGCCAATCGACGCCTTGTCATTGGGTGTCATTGGTAGGTACTTAGACGTGGGAGGAGAGGCAGCCAACGACAGGCCTTAGTCCCAGACCACGGACCAACAGGACGGTCCGTAGGTGAAGGGACAGACCATCGATGGGTCTGTTCCTGTGCGCATGACACTGTTAAGTTGAGGGGTGAACTTTTAAATTCATGCGACGTCCAAATAAGAGTATTGGCGGTTCCTTAAGGGTCTTTTGCGTATTTTAAGTGTGTTTATAAGTATAAAACACTTAGATAATTTCATTCTTCAAGAATCAAAACCCAAATCCCTTGGAAATTTCCCTGGAACTCTATTGGAGCCAAAAGTCAAGGAAGGGCTTGGATTGGAGAATTGAATGGAGATTCTTCATCAAATTAAAGAATTGGCTTCATTGAGTTATGGGTTTTTATCCTTGAAACTCTCTTCATCAAGGAGCCAAACTTTCAAAGATGTTTTCTAATGTTTTTGAAGATGAATTGTCCAATTTCATGATCTATTCCATGGGTTATTGCATTAATGGTTTTTAAGCATTGATAATAGATTCAATTGTTATTAATAAGATGATTTTAACTCTACTAACCTATGAACTCATGAATTTGATGAACCCTAATTTTTGACCAAGATATGGTTAAGTGATATTGATCTAATGTTAATGAATTCTAGTGTAGTTTTCCATAGGCTATTGATTGATGTAATGATTGTACTAAATTGATATATAGGTTGTATTATATTGATGAATATGTAGTAAATTGATCTATTTTCACAGAATATTGTTATAATTATATTGAATTAGTTGTTATGGCCATGGGTAAGGGCCTTGTGGTATTTAATTGGACGGTTTAGCATGGAATTGTGGTGTTAACGATGGAGTGGTGTAACGCTGCCCTATCTCCCTTTATTTTATGTTTATTAGACTTCAATTATGTTGTTATTGGTATGGTCCACTTTGGTGGCGGTGTTATGTGCTTTACTTGCAATTGATGTGGCCTTGTCGGCATTATTTTAAGTAATATGATTATTATGATCTTGTCGGCAAACAACTTGAAGTAATGTGACTATTTATGTAGTTGATTATGTGAAGTGTGACAATATCTACCTACATGATAAGCAATGTGAAAGTATATGCATTCTTCTATTGATGTTATTGAGGTGATCATGTTAGACTATGACTATGGCTTTGTGTGTATAGTCTTAGAGTTGATGTATGTTATTCCTAATTGACTATATGAGTCTATGATGGTCATATTGATGATGATATGGTAGTGTATAGGATGTATTGAAGATGATAAGGGTTATTTCTATGTGCTTCTAGAATGACATATAATATGAGTTAAAGTGAAGTATGTGGTGTCTTGTCTTGGTTGACTTATGTCCCTTACTTGATGCATGTATGAATGTGAATATGAGATGTCTTGACTTAGAATGCTAAAGCCTCTTACTCTTGTATGTATGAATGTCATACCCTTTATTGATGTTAAGAGGATCCTTTATGTGAAACCTTAAACCTAGTGGTAAGGTTATGAATGTTGAAGTTGAAAGTCGTAATGGTATCCTTCAAGTAAAAAAAATGATAGACTTAAGGTTGATTGGCTGGAACGGCATCATATCAATCATTAGAAATGTCATGATGAGCTTCTTGTCACCATTGTGAGGTAGCCCTAGTGGACCTTTCTTTGGTAGGGTAAATGTGATTGGGTTATGAACTTGATATGGAACCTTTTTATATGAACCTTAAATGTGAATTACTCTATGAGAACAAAGGGTAGAATCGAGTGAGTATGGTAAAGGAAATAGTTTTAGTTAAAGAATGACACTAAATTACAAAGCACGCCCTTCATATTCCTTAACCATGTGCCTACATGGGATGTGTCTAAGTTCTACCATTGTCAAGTAGAACACCCTCATCAGAGTAGGTTAGAACTTCGGATTCCATGTCCTTCTATCATGGTCTATGTCGGCTATTGTCTATTCTCATCATATGAAATACCTATAAGCAATAGGGAAGTTATCTGAAGTTTTGATGGTGGTATGAGACGCTATCTAGACATTGAAAAATAAGTTGTGAAGGTGTTAGTTGGAGTTCCTAGGTCTTGTCCAAGACCATTAATTGAATGTCCTTTATGTGTTTAATGTCTCCTAAGTGAACTAATGAATTTAATGACTTAAGTTAAGAAAGTATGTTAAATATAAGTACTTATCTAGAGTAGTTAAGGGTTGTCTAGTTAAAGTGTGAAGGGGGCATAGGAATGGTCAGTTCATATCTTACCTAGATGAGTCTTAAGAATGACTCTAGTTAGGGAAAATGATTGAATATGTAGACATGATCTAAACTTAGGGATTCTTAAGGATTATATAGGTAGTTTTGAAGAGGTCAGTTATGAACGTTATCTTCTTGATTTACTTAAGTAAGTCTTTTGATAGCCTTTGGTAAGAGAATGTCACATTATCTATATATTGTTATGTTAAGTGTGAATGATTCTATCATAGGTAGTCTATAGGTTCTATTAAGTGTGTGTCTAAGGGATTGTATGGGCGGTCGCTTCACAACTCACTCAAGTGAGAATTACAATCACCTTTGGTAGAGGAAATCTCATGTTCATGTGTATGATGTCTTGTAAGTGTGTATGTGTCTTATTAGAAGTAGTCCTGATAGTTATTTAGGCATGCTTAGGGAGGTTGTATGGGCGGTCTCTCTTTGTGTTTCTTAAGTGAGTCTTAGGATAACTTATAGTGGGAGAATTATTTGCTAAAAAGGTGTTTAAGATGAAGTGAAGAGGTTTCACTATAACAGTGAATAACTTCACTGTAAAGTAAATTTAGCTCACTGTTAAGTTGGCTTAAAAATGTGAATAATTGCTTAAATGTTCTCTTATGTGTTTCTAAGTTGTTAAAATTTTGTTGTAATGATTATAATATGATTTTAAAATGAAAAGATACATATTTCTAATAAAAGTCCATTTTCAGGATTTTCCATGCATTATGCCATACTTAGTACATGTGGTTTTACTAATCCATGTTTTTATCTATCTCTATAGTTGTTGGTAGGTGAGGAGCATTTGGGAAGCAAGACTTGGATCGTAGCATCATCCAAGTGAAGTTGAAGTATGTCCTCAATTGACTCGAGGGCATATATAGATGTCTTTTATGTCTTCTATTTTGAAGTATTGTAATAGACTAAATATTTCTATATTAGTATTGTGTATGGTCCATGTTCCAAAGTTATTCTCGTGTCTTAAGTTTCATGAGATTGAGAATTAGTATTTTTAATAATTTTATATGAAAGAGATTTTAAAGTTTCAATTCTGCACTAGTTTTCATTATGTATATGCGATGAATGATACGTAAGGGCTTGTACAAGACCTCTGAGATTGACCCTATCTTCTAGGGTGTGGTCTTAGGATGTGACAAGCTTGGTATCAGAGCATAGCATATGAAAGTAGTCTTAGGAATTGAAAACTCTCATCAAGTCCTTTCTAGTAGAGTATTGACCATCGGTGTGAGTCGTGACACATTTATGGGTGAGAGGCTATAGGACGATAGAGTTTCCCTTCTTTTCTACCCTATGTCATGTCGTAGATTAAATGTTATGAGTACTCTTTTCTTATGGTTTTCCTTGTGTTTCTAGGAAGATGAATACAGGGTGAACACCAACTAGGAGATTTGAGGAGAATGATGTGTATGAGGAGATTCCTCCTCAAGTTGATCAAGTTGAGCAAGTTCCTCAAGGTGCTAAAGGTGCTCAAGGTGTTCAAGGTGATCAAGTCCCTATTGTGGGTGGAGGAAATGATATTCCGGTGGTTCCTCGGAGTTGAGTAATAGTGATATTAGAGAATCTTTGTTTGTTTTAGCCCGAGCTGTGACTACTCAAATGAATTTTAGTATGGTGCCTAGGGTGAATGTTGTGGAGAGCACTATGACGTCTAGGTTAAGAGATTTTGTGAGGATAAATCATCCTATCTTACTTTGATATACCATGGGAGAGGATCCCCAAGAGTTCCTAGATGGTGTGTACAAGGTGTTTTGTATTATGGTAGTTACATCTAGGGAGAAGGCGGAATTAGTTTCTATCAATTGAGAGAGGTTGCTCAAGTGTGGTACACTCAATGGAAGGACAATAGGTCGTGAAGTCAGGACCTATTGAGTCGGGAGAATTTAAGGAAGCTTTTCTTGATAAGTACTTTCCCCTAAGAGGAGGGAAGTTAAGGTAGAGGAGTTTATCAATCTCAAGCAAGGTAATATGAGCGTTGATGAATACGAGGAATACTATTTGAAGTTCTCTATGTTATCTAGATATGCCCCATCCCTTGTGTCTAATCTGAGGGATGAGATGAGTCATTTTGTGATGGGTGTCACCGATCTAGTGAGGGAAGAATGTCGTACAGCTCACCCTAGCTAGACACATGGTGTATGCACAATCAATTAAATAGTCTAAACTTAAGAGAATGTCTAGAAACTTGAAAAGGAGTGGTTCTAGTGACCAAGATCAAACTAGGTTTAAGAAGAGGACTCATATTCAAGAAGAACCAAGGAGTGCTAATATGAAACTGGAGAAAGGAAGTGGTTCTCAAAATGGCAAACCTACATGTGTCACTTGTGGAAAGAGACATTATGGTGAGTGTCTAAGGTACCAGGAGTTGGTTTAGTTATGGTAAGGAAGGACACAAGGTTAGATATTTTCCTACCATTGCTTCTAGAGGAAGTTTATAAGATCAACAAGCGGCTAGGATATTTAAATCTTAGTATAAACTTTTGAAAACCTAATTTCCTCACAATTAGTGGTGTAAATTTTAGCCAATATATGTAAATCGTCCGATCTAAGGTGGAAATTTTAGCCAATATTTGTTAATTAGTCCATCTAATTAATCCATATTTAAATGAGTTGGATCACTTATGTTTTATTTTGGTAAATATGGTATACATTAGATATTATTAACCCAAAAATTACGAACAAATATGGATAAATATGGACATCTATATACGAACTCATGTAAATATAGAAAAAACTTTAACATTTTATAATGTATTTTCAAATCAATAAAAACATTGCAGCGCATTCCTTATGCACGCCTCTAAAATTATCTACCCACCCCTAGCTTCTTACCCTCCGTCTACTCCAACCACCATAACCATACCCCTCGGGTGAGGGATCGAAACCTGGATCAAAGTGAAAAGTAGGTGTTAGAGTTGAGAATACAAGTTTTGGGTATGAAGTTCTGGTCAAGGATGGGAGTTATGTCATTGGTTAGGATTCTGGGTCCCAGTCATGAACTAGTGATAGTCCAACAGGTAGGTTAGTGGTTTGATATTGGGTTCTTAATTAGGAGTAGTGTCCTTGGTGGGGTATAAATCAATAGATGGATTCTGGGTCAAGATCGAGAAATGGGATTCGAGAGTCGGGTCTTAGTATCCTTATCAGGATCGAGAGTTAAGTATCAAACTGCGGTAGAAATAGAGAGTCAAGACTCGAGTGAGGCTTGAGAACCCATCACCATCACTCAAAACTCTATAGAGCACAATTGGATCTCAGTGCTCAGAAGCTTCAGAGGGTCTTTGAAGTTCTCTTTCTTGTTTTCTTTTGCTTAAGTTTTCAGCTATCCCTTTCTCTCTGGCCCTTTAAATTTCACGAAACTCTTGAAGATTACAGTTCTTAAATTTCATGAAACTTTTTTATCTTAGTCCTCTTTGTGTGTAAAATCACTTTAATTACAAAGATATTGTCCATATACATAATGGGGTAAATACATTATTTTCGGATGTAGTAAAGTTTTTGTTTATGCATGCCAAATTTTCTTAGGTTACTTCTACAGAATCTTTATATTAATAGAACTTAAGAGATGACTCTTTATAAGAGTCATATTCTTTCATGAACATATGACTTTTCAAAAGTGTCATATTCTTTCATGAACAAGTAACTTTTCATAAGAGTCATGTTCTTTCATGAACAAATAACTTTTCATAACAGTCATATTTTTAATGAATAAATGTGTCTATTCTATTTAAAATCTCTATATCTTATAAAATATTCAATAATTTGTTTCCATTAAGATTCAGACGTCTGAATCCTATTACCATCTGAATATAAACATGTGAACTAAGATTCAAGTGTTTGAATCTGAATACACATCTCAGTGTTGATGAATTTTAGGTTTTCTCTCATTTAAGGTACATTTAGTTCGATAATTAGATTCCTCGGTACCTAATTTTGTCATATTATGATAGAATATGGATGCTTTGCAGCTATGAAGACAATTGTACAAGTCAAGGAATGATGTTTGAAAGAATGACGAAAAATGCAGAAAGAAGTGCAAACTATACATTGTTGGTCTCTTAAAAAAAGGGTGGATCGCCAATTGAGCACGACCTCACCCAAAAATTATAGTACATATTACTCGTGTATATCAAATCAAGTTGGCAGACTCTAGCAGCCGGAGAAGGTCATGTGGCGAATGAGAAAGGCAACCTTGATGAACATTGTTGAAAATGATAGTGTGAATAGAAAAAATTGAATGGTTGAAAGGAGAGCGAAGGAGTTGTTACTCGGCGATTAACCAAAGTGAAAGTCTAACTCGGTAGAGCTTGCCAACTAAGGTTCAAAACATCTAAAGCTTAGAGCATCAAAAGGCGAGCTGACGAGAAAGAGGCGATACGATGAACTAGTTCAACGAGCCTAACTAATGTGTCTCCTATTAAGTCGTGTATTGTAATTTTGGGCCTAACAAAAATTGGAAAATATAAATATCTCAAAATAGAGAGAAATTAGAGACCAAATGACATAAAATAGAAAATATCAGAGTGTGTGAAGAGTTTAGAGATGAGAATACTTTTGAATAATACTTTTCTAACTTTGGAGTTTTACAACTTTATGCATGAAATTGACCAATTAAAGTTTAATCTAAAGTGAGTTTGCTCTTAATTGCTTAATTTAATGTTACCCATGACAGCTTTCATGGAAGGTATAATCTCTTTATTTTTTGTGATGAGTGGATAAAATCACAAGATTTAGGGATGTAATTTGGGTTGGCTGATTTACTGTAGTGGGACTGTTGTTCATACATGAATTTGGTCTAATTAGAATGGGGTTAATTTATGGGTTAAACTCACAAAAATAATTCCTACTTATGATCTCGGATTGATGCTCGAAAGAGATTTATTGGAGTGGGTAATTAGTTGATACTGGCAATTTAAGTTTGATGTTTGTAAGTTCTTTGAAAATAGACATTATGGGTCAGATCTATTTGTCATATTCTTGAAAGAGAGAATAGAGTAAGGTATTGGGTTGTTTAGGTTGACATTTTAGATGAGACCTAAAGGAGATTTTATGAAAATATGCTTTGAGATCAAAAGATCATTAGCGTCAATGAAGATGACTTAGCCTATTCATTAATGTTTATCACTATAGAACAATACAATTACCCCAATGTGACATCAATTTCCAATCTCCACACTGCTGGATTGTTTATTAACACTTGAAATCTTCGACATTTTAGTTTAATTGTAATAATTGATAGCCAAAAATTTATATAAAATTGGTGGATGTATCCACCCGTTAGTTCTTACTATTGCAAACGAAGATATCTAAATTCAAATCTCATGATGGTATTTATCCACGGTATATCATTTTCTGTAGGATTCTACCCCGACTCTTCGTTGGATTTTTGATGACTATCACCGTTGTCCCTTTTAATTGTTTTTAAGGAGGACATTAGAGCGTTATAAAATATTAAGATTGGTCCCTAAATCTGAACACTGAATAATTAATACGGTGGCGGTGTTAATGTGTTGAATATGTGATGATCATGGCCTTGTCGACATTATTATATAAATTGTAGTAGTATCATTTTATGGCTTATATGAAGGTATAACATTAAGATGATTATGTGAAGAAATGTGATCATGTATAAGGTGTTAAAACTTGTATGAATATGTAAGATGATATTATGATGTGATATATGTGTAATCTTGTATAATATGAAGATATGAGTGAAGTACTCATGTGAAGATTATGTGATCTTGTATGAGTGCTAATGTCATGATTCTTCTCTAATTGATGATATATGGTGATGAAGGGCTAAGAAGTGTCCTGTAACACCTCTTAAACAACTTAGGCGAAACTAGAGCCTAACATTTGTGTCTTGTAGTTTTGAAGTCCTAAATTGTGTTAAAATGATGTTAGGAGGCAGTGTTTAAACTTTCGTGAAGTTTGGAGGTTAAACGTCCAATAACGTCCATGACGTTCAAAAATTTTGCCTTGAAATGTCCTTGTGTGTCTTAGGGTGCTTCATCAAGTTTTCTGTGTTCGTTTTGGGTAAAATGGATGTGAGGGGTCCTAAAAGTGTATATGAACATATTCGAGTTGGAAACATCTAGGCAAAACTCCCCAAGGACCAACAAAGAGGTCCTTGAGGAGGACCCGTCTTGATTGCCAAAATTGCCTAAGGCAGTCCAACCTACAGAAGGAATTCGATGCCCAGTAGGTTGGTCGACGCCCCGTAGGTGGTGTGTCGATGGACACATAGCCTAGGGAGCTTAAGCTCCCATTTTATAGGCTCTATCCAAAATGATGTTGACCAGTGCGGGTCATCGATGGGACGACCTCCGTAGGAGCTAGCCGTCGTTGGTGGCATGCAATTTCCTGCAATGTCTCGGGCAAGTAAGAGGTCATTTTGGGGTTTTCACCTAGCCTTCCAAAAATTAGTTGGATGGTTTTTAGGGTCATTTTAGGTACTTTAAGTGGGTTTATAAGTCTAAAACACTTAGATGAATTTATTATTCTAAAATCAAAACCCAAATCGCTAAAGAAATTCTCTACAACTCCATTGGAGCCAAAACTCAAGATACAACTTCGATTGAAGATTCTTGGTGATTTCTTCATAAATTCTTCATCAAATTCGTGGTATAGCATCAATTAAGGTATGGTCTTCATCCTTTAATCTCTTTTCTTCAAGGAGATAATCTCAAAAATGGTTTTCTAAAGCTTTCTCAAAAGATGAACTTCTAAATTGTAATCTTGCCATGGGTTCTTGCATAAAACATTTTGAATCATTGTATATTAATTGAATTGACGTTAGTTTGATGATTTTAACCTAAAATCTCTATGAAGCCATGCAAATCATGCAACCCTAGTTTTGACTATTTTGTATGTGATTTGATTATGTCTCAATGCTATTAAATCATTGCGTAGTTTGATTAGGCCTATTGAATTATGAAAAATCATGCGAGAATTGTTAGTAGGCTTCCCTAATTTGATGAATTCATATTATATTATCTTTGATTCATTGTGTATTATAATTGTTGGGTTGAATTGTAAACTATGGCTATTGGTAAGAGCCTTTGTATATTGTGTTGGATGAATTGTCTATGGATTGGAGTTGTGAGGTTAGATTGATGGTATGTTGATCTAAATTTCTCTATATTGTGTAGTATAGGAATTAGATGATAATGATGTTTGGTATGGTCCACTTACGGTGGCGGTGCTTATGTGTTATACTTGTGAATAATGTTGTCTTGTCGGCATTACTTTATGAATTTTGAATCAATGTGGCCTCGTAGGAATTACTTTATGAACTATGTTATTATCATGTAATGCTCGGTTATTTGATAATTGTTAAGGTCTTGATGATTATGTGTATATGTGGATTCAAAGCATGAATTCTCTTAGTTGGTGATATGTGTCTCTAGTAGGATAGAGTGAAGTTGTTATGTGTATTACCTTATGATTGAAGTGATGCTTCTTGTTGAATTATATGATACTTGTGATGGTGTATATTGATGAGGCTATAGTAGCGAATAGGGTGACCTATAGTTGACTAAGTTGTCCCTAAGTGCTTCTAGAATGGTATGTTATATGTAATATGGTGGAGTATGAGTGTGTGTCTTGTTTTGGTAGACTTGTATCCCTTACTTGATACATGCAGAATGTGAATATGACTTCTTGACTTAGTATGATAAAGTTGTTAATCTTGTATGTGTGTGTAATATTCTGAAAGTCTAAAGCCTAATCTAGAGCCTCACATGAGTGTCTAAGGGTTGTAACACTGTTTTAAGGTCATTAATAATGTTAATAAGTCATTTAGGAAGTTTTAGATTCAAAACGTCAAGGAACATCCACAACGTCCAGAGACTAGTGCAATAGGTGCTAGTGTGCCTTAGCCTATTTAACGGGGTTTTAAGAGTTGGAAATTGACGAAATTTGGTGAAAAGGTGTCTAACACATATTAAAGTTGGTTTAGGGTTGAAATTTGGTGAAAAGTTGTCTAAATCATACTAAAGTTGGTTTAGGGTTGAAACGTCCGGATACGACTGCCCAAGGACAAACCAAAGGGTCCTTTTTTTGAGGAGGACCCTTCCATGTTGGCTAAAAAATTGTCATGGACAGTGTCTACCAACGAGAGCCAACAATGGGGAGTGGCCCAATCGATGGGGCGTCGATGTCCACCATCGTCGGACACTTAGCCATTTTGGGCAAAGTTCCATTTGGACCAGTTTCTGACACCATCGACGGACATGCAGGAAAGTGGGGGGCAAGGGTAACACCTACGGACCATCGATCGAGGTCTCATAGGTCCTGCCACTATTTTACCGTTAAGTTTTAAGTTGTGTCATTTGATTAATTAGGTCGTTATTTAATTAGTTAGGGGTTAGGGGAGGTCTAATTAAGTTAGTTAATGACTTAGATAAAGACCTAAACCTAATCAAACTAACCCAACAACCATATTTCCGGAAAACACAATTGCTCTTCCCTCTCTCTTCTTTCTCTCTCCCAAAATAGAAGAACTCCATTGAAAGGCTAGGTCAAGGTCTTAGGGCTGCAATAAGGGTGTTTTTCTCCATTAAACTTCAATAATTGACAAGGTATGGGATCCTTTCACCTCCTAAATTGATTTCACAAAGATGAGTTTCAAGTGGGTTTTCTTCTATTATGAATTTGTCTTTTAAATTGTATTGTTTATGGTTTATTTTGATTATTATGCTTATATTATGTTGTATTATGATTCAATTATACTAGTTCTTGATGATTTAACCTAGTTTGTGGAATAGATCATGAAATTGACCCCAATTCCCTAACCCTAGGTTATAAAATAGTGATGAATTGATATGTAGTGATTCAATTGACTTCATTATTGTATTAATTACTATTGTGTGATGATATTATTACACCCATTTTTGGGTTGAATTGGATGGTTGATGGTAAAACCTTGGATGATGGCTTGTGAAGGAGATCGGGGTAAGTCTTGTGATGTCAAACCTTTACTCTAATTATGATTACTTGTGTTTAGTGATGAAGTTTTATTGAAGTATACCTTATGATGAGATTGATTAAGGTTGGTATGATGTTGAATTGAAATGTCTTGATTTATGACTTGTGAGTTGTTGGCTAAGATGTAATGATATAAGGTTGGTGATGTAAATGTGTTAACCTCACATGTGTGAATTGTATTGAAAGGACATACTCATGAAATTCCTATTGATCTATGACTATGACTATATAAGGGTAGAACCCTATGACCTAAACTAAGTCATGATTAATAATGAAAGACATTTCAAAAAGGACTCTAGCTTAGCACCGAGTGAACAAGAAGTGAGGAGTGTCCTTTCCCACATAGAGAAGGTAGGTTCACTAATTTACTCATTATATTGGAGACTATAATGCATGTAGCATAAAGAGGGTCCCAAATATATCTCCTAGTTCTTGAACTGTGTTGCTCCCATAGGATCCCAAATATATCTCCTAATTCTTGACCTATATTGTCACCATAGGAATACTAGCTAGTTGATCCACATAGATTATATGTCATGTTTTGGTACTACCTTGGCAAGTAGTCCACCTTCTTTCGGTGTAGGATTCAATGACACCGGATTCCACATTAGCTCATGGGTCTATGGCGGTTAAGGCAATATGTTCACAAAGGTAAAACGAAGTAACAAAGTGAACTCTAACTAGGATGTTGTCCTAAGGGGTTTGGCTTAGTCTAGGTAGGGGTATGGGACTCTACCTATACATTACACTAATTAACCTTGAGGGAAGTCTTAGAAGGATGTTCTTATGTGCTTATATGCTTATAAATGTAAATGATGTGTATATGTTGATCTTACATGTTAATGAAACTATGTGATATTGGTTTCACTTATGAACATGTGCTTGGTCTCTATTGCTAATGTATGATGATGTCTACTCTTAATGATATAGTATATAAAGTTGGACATTTCTTATAGGTCTTGTTGAGTTTACTTGGTTGAGTGAGGTTATGGGCCTTACTTAGTCATTGCACTAGTGGACTTAATGGGGGTGTAGGAGTGATGGTCTTGCTTAGTCTATGATGTTATGAACTCTTATACATGTTTGTTGATATTATAACTTGATGATAGAGTTGTCTTGATTATGTGCTCAATTATGTTGGTATGCATGTTGATTTGACTAGACTTGGTATGTTGGTCGTGTGATGTACATGATCTTGACTTAAGTAATATGTGCTTATTGACTAGTATTGGTTCTTGAATATGCATAAGTTATTTCCAAAGTCCCTCTTTGGAATGATTTCTGTGTTGTGTGTGCATATGGTCCTATATTTAGTACAAGTGATGTGCTAACCCATTTCTTCCTTTTCCCCCCCAACATTTTAGGTTCTGATCATTGAAGGGTTCGTGACCACTTTGAAGGAAGGCTTGGATCATTTCTCCAAGTGTGGTTATGTCATCATGTTCCGAGGATGATGCCTTGTTATTACTCTAGCTGTGGTTCTTTGTTATAGTCTAAAGACAATCATTTCATTCATGTTGTTTCAAGATATTATTGTAAGCCCTAAGTGGCATTTCTACATTTGTGTAAGGTTTTGCCCATATTGGTATATTTCGTTTAGATTGTTTAATATGAGACATCCCTTTTAAGACTATATCATGTATGTTGTCTATATGTGGCATAAACGTAGAAGACTATGTAATCTTCTTATACATCAGTCTATGTATACTCGCTATAAATATATTATGTGTAAGCGAGAGGTCTAAGTAAGCCTCATGAAGTAGATGTAGATGAAAAGATTTAAATTTTCCACACTTTTTAAACTATGCATGTAATCATGAATGCTAAGAGACTAGTCTTAGTCCTCTCCGAGGATGACGACTCCGGTTACGTATAGGGGGTACTTACCGGATGTGATAGTGTGATTGACATGTAACTTTGAACATAGTTAAGAAGGTCCTTTATGTGGAACCTTCAACCTAGTTGGAAGGTCATGATATCCTTGAAATTGAAAGTCGTAATGGTATCCTTCTTATGGACTTAAGGTTCGTTGGCTCGAATGGAATGAAATCATCCTTAGGAAAGTCATTGAGATATCCTCTTCACCATTGTAGGTAACTTTAGTGGACCCTCTTTGGTAAGGTGTAATGTGATTAGGTTGTGAACTACATATGGAACCACTTCATACGCTCCTTTATTGAAATACTCTATGAGAACAAAGGCTAGCACCGAGTGAATATGGGAAGTTCCTCTAACTAATATGACATTAGAGAACAAATAAACCCTCGATATTCCTTAACAATGTGTCTACATAGGATGTGTCCTAGTTCTACCATTGTCAAGTAGAACAAACCTCCATCAGAGAGGTGCATGACTCCGGATTCCATGCATAGCTAGTATGGTCTATGCCGGTTATTGTCTATTCTCATCATATGGGATACCTACTAGTGTTGGAGAAGTTCTAAGAAGTTTAGGTAGTGGTATGGAACACTATCTAGACATTGCACGATAAGTCTTTGAAGATGTTAGTGAGAGAGTCCCTAGGTCTTCTCCAAGACCATTATTTGAATGTTCCTAAGTGTTGAATGTCTCTTAAGTTAACTAATGAAGATAATGGCTTAAGTTAAAAAGTATGTTAATGAATAAGTACTAGTCTAGAGCAACTTTAAGGATTTCCTAGTTAAGGTGTGGAGGAATCATAGGAATGGTCTCTTCATGTCTTACATAAAGAGGTCTTAAGGATAACTCTAGATGGGAAAGTTGATTAATGAAATAGGAGTAACCTTATCTTAGGTAGTCTAAAGGATCTCTTAGGTGTGTGTGAAGGGATTGTATGGGCGATCGCTATATAACTCACTCAAGTGAGCCTTAGAATGACCTTTGGTAGGAGGATATCATGTTATATGTTTTGGTACATTATTGATTTTATATTGTAATGTGTAAGTGTCATTTGAAGTTAAGTGAAGTCAGTGTAAGCTCACTGTAACATTACAGTGAATTGATATCAATTGACTATAATTTATAATGTGTTTTAATTGTGATGTTTGGTGTTAAAATGTGATTCTTATGCTTTTAATATGAAGTTTTAATCAAAAAGAGAATATTTATCATAAATGTCCATTTCTCATGATTTTATGCAGTATGCAATACTTAGTACATGCATTGTACTAATTCCATACATTTTGTCTATCTCTAAAGTTGTAGGTGGAAGGTGAAAGGTGTCTTGAAGCAAAGCTTGGAAACTAGGAATCTTTCAAGCAAAGTTGGGGTATGTCCTCACTTGATTCGATGACATTGTTATCTTAGACTTTTTTATTCAAAGTTTTGTAATAGAATAAGTATTTATATATATCGATTGTGTGGGCCGTCTCCCAAGTATTCTTGAGTCTAAGATTGGCATATGTTGAGACATAGTATTTTTCCTATGATTTGATATGAAAGATTTTTTAAGATATTTCGTGTGAAAAGTTTTAACTTCGCACTACTTTTCATACATATATGCAATGAATGATGTCTAAGGGCTTGTACAAGACCTCTGAAAGGTCAAGTACGCCATTTTGCATGTATTAGAACATCATATCTACTAGGGTGTACTCTCGGGATGTGACAAGCTTGGTATCAGAGCATAGGTTATGAAAGTAGTCTCAGGAACCAAAAAGTCTCATAAAGCCACGTCTAGTAAAGTCTTGTTCACCGGTGTGAGTCGCAGCACATCCATGNTCGGTGTGAGTCGCAACACATCCATGAGCGAGAGGCTATAGGATGATAGTGTTTCCCTTATTTCTCTACTCTTGTGTTGTGCTGTAGGGTAAAAGTTATGAGTGTCCTTTTTAATACTTTTCTTGTGTTTTAGGAAGATGAATACTAGAAGGATGGCCGCTAAAAGGTTTGAAGGGGGAAGGGTGAAAGTGGAAATTCCTCCTTAAGTTGAGCAAGTTCTTCAAGGTGCTCAAGGTGTTCAAGTCCCTGTTGGAGGTTAAAGGTAATAAGGTTCCGGTGGTTCCCCCGGACATGACTAATGGGGAGATTAGAGAGTCTCTACTTGCTTTATCCTGACTACTCATGTGAATAAGGGTGTTGATCCTAGACTGAGAGCACTATGACCTCTAGATTGAGAGACCTTGTGAGGATGAATCCTCCTATATTTCTTGGCTCTAAGGCAGGAGAGGATCCCCAAGAGTTCCTAGATGGTGTGTACAAGGTGTTGAGTTCCATGGGGTGACTTCCAGGGAGAAGGCGGAGTTAGTTTCATACCGATTGAGAGAGGTTGCACGAGTGTGGTACAGTCAATGAAAAGATAATAGGTCGATTGAGTCGGGTCCTATAGAGTGGGGGGAGTATAAGGAGGCTTTATTAGGAAAGTACTTTCCCCGTGAGAGGAGGGAAGTGAAGGCTGAAGAGTCATTAATCTCAAGCAAGGCAATATCAATGTTGAGGAGTATTCTTTAAAGTTTACTATTCTTTATAGGTATGCTCCATCCTTGGTGTGTAAATCAAAGGATGAGATGAGTAGATTTGTGACCGTGAAAAAAGAGTGTCGTACGGCCATTATCCACAATGACATGAACTTGCCTACGCTTGTGGTGTATGTTCAATCCATTGAGGAGTCCAAGCTTAGTAGGATTTCTAGAAATTTGAAGAGGAGTGGACCAAGTGAACATAATCAACCTAGATTCAAGAAGAAGGCTACAATTCAAGATGAACCTAGGGATCCTAAAGTCAAACTTGAGAAGGGTAGTGGTTCTCAAGGTGGTAAGCCTACTTGTGCTACTTGTAGAAAGAAGCACTATGGGAAATGTATAGTTGGTACCTGGAATTGTTTTGGTTGTGGTAAGGAAGGACATAAGGTGAGACATTGTCCTTCTATTGCGACTAGAGAAAAAGAAAGTAAGCAAGTTCTTCTGAGTGTTTCGGGTGATGATGTTCCAGGAACGCTCACTTCTATGCACTCCGGGATAGGGGATCAAAGCCGAATGATGAAGATGATGCTGGTAAGTTATATTTTTCTCTCTTTTTAGTGCTATGAGTTCCTTCTATGTGGGGGAAGTGTGGTGAGTAGTAGAGTTGTGATTTGTCGTGTCTTATCTTCTATTCAATTCAAGCTTGAGAGTTAGAAAATCATAGTAGCATGTTGTATGTTGCATTGTGTTTAGGAGTATTGTTGGAATTGAATTTCATTGATTCCTTGCATTGTGCATTTCATGAAGTTATTATTATGTTTTAAATTGAGTTATATGGTTTTATATCTTATTGTCATTTTTTCATCATTAATTGCTTAAGAATCGCATCTTTGTAAATTTAAGCATAGTTCACTGTGTTGCCTAAATAGTTCGGTGTGAAGATTTTCAAATTTTGACTAAATTGTTCTTATGTTTAAAATGGTAATAGTATGTGTAGAATTGATTTATATGAGCATGGTAATTAATATAGAAGTTGTTCTAGCTATTTGAAATGAAAATGTGAGTCTTAATTGCATAATGAGTCGTAGATTAGTTTCTATCTTATTGTTGTATTTTGAGTCTCTTGATTATGTGAAATTGGTTTTCCTCCTAAATTGTGTATTGTTTATGGTGTGGTATGGTTATGTGATGCTATTCTTGAGTGTCTTATCTCTTGAAAGTGTCAAAAATGAAGCAAGTGTCATTCGAGGACGAATGTTGTCCAAGAGGGGGAGAATGTAACACCTCTAAAATGACTTAGGAGAAACTAGAACCTAACACTTGTGTACTATTGGGTTAAGATGATGTTAGGAGGAAGTGTTTAAAGTTTCGTGAAATTTGGAGGTCAAACGTCCATGACGATCGAAATGTTTGCCTTGAAATGTCCTTGTGTGTCTTAGGGTGTTTCATCGAGTTCTATGTGTTCGTTTTGGGTGAAATGGATGTGAGGGGTCCTAAACGTGTATATGAACATATTCGAGTAGTAAACGTCCGGCAAAAACTCCCCAAGGACCAACCAAGGGGTCCTTCAGAAGGATCCATTTTGATTGCCAAAACTGCCTAAAGCAATCCCACCTACGGAGGGCAATCGACGCCTAGTAGGCTGGTCGACACTCCTTAGGTGGTGGTGTCGATGGATACTTAGCCTAGGTAGCTTAAGATCCCATTTTTCAGTCTCTTTCCCAAACAACGTTGACCAGCACAGGCCGATGATGGGACGACGCCCCGTAGGTGCTGGCCGTCGTCGGTGGCCTGCAATGTCTCGGCCAAGTGGAGGGCATTTTGGGGTTTTCACCTAGCCTTCCTAAAATTAGTTGGAAGGTTTCTTAGGGTAATTTTAGGTATTTTAATTGGGTTTATAAGTCAAAAACACTTAGATGAATTCATTATTTTAAAATCAAAACCCAAATCGCTAAAGAAACTCTCTAGAACTCCATTGTAGTTAAAACTCAAGATAGAGCTTGGATTGAAGATTCTTGGTGATTCTCCATCAATTATTAATCAAATTAGTGGTCTAGCATCAATTAAGGTATGGACTTCATCCTTGAATCTCTTTTTTTCAAGGAGCCAATCTCAAAAATGGTTTTCTAAAGTTTTCTCAAAAGATGAACTTCTATATTGTAATCTAGTCATGGGTTCTTGCATAAAACATTTTGAATCATTGTATATTGATTGAATTAATGTTAGTTTTATGAATTTAACTTAAAACTCTATGACACCATGCAAATCATGAAACCCTAGTTTTGACTATGTTGTAGGTGATTTGATTATGTCTCAATGCTATTGAATCATTGTATAGTTTTATTAGGGTTACTGAATTATGAAAGAATCATGCTAGAATGTTGAGTAGTCTGACCTTATTTGATGAATTCATATTATATTATCTTTGATTCATTCTGTATATTGTAATTGTTGGGTTGAATTGTAAACTATGGCTATTGGTAAGAGGCTTTGTATATTGTGTTGGATGAATTGGCTATGGATTGGAGTTGTGAGGTATTATTGATGGTATGTTGATTTAAATTTCTCTATATTGTGTAGTATAGGACTTAGATGATAATGATGTTTGGTATGGTCCACTTATGGTGGTGGTGCTTATGTGCTATACTTGTGAATTAAGTAGCCTTGTCGGCATTACTTTATGAATTGTGAATCAATGTGGCCTCGTCGTCATTACTTTATTTACTATGTTATTATCATGTACTACTTGGATATTTGATCATTGTGAAGGTCTTGATGATTATGTGTATATGTAGAGTCAAAGCATATTCTCTTAGTTGGTGATCTATGTCTCTAGTAGGCTATAGTGAAGTTGTTATGTGTATTACCTTATGATTGATGTATGATGCTTCTTGTTAAATTATATGAGACTTGTCATGGTTTATATTGATGATGCTATAGTAGTAAATAGGGTGACCTATAGTTGGCTTGGTTGTCCCTAGGTGCTTCTAGAATGGTATGCTATATGTGATATGGTGGAGTATGAGTGTGTCTTGTTTTAGTAGAATTGTGTCCCTTACATACATGGAAAATGTGAATATGACTTCTTGACTTAGTATGCTAAATCTTCTTAGTCTTGTATGTGTGATTGACATGTGACCTTGAACATAGTTAAGAAGGTCTTTTATGTAGAAACTTCAACCTAGTTGGAAGTTTATGATATCCTTGAAGTTGAAGGTACTAATGGTATCCTTCTTGCGTGAATGATGGATTTAAGGTTGGCTGGTTTGAATGGCATGAAATCATCCTTAGGAAATTCATTAAGCTATCCTCTTGCCCATTACCTTTGTGGACCCTTTTTGGTAAGGTGTAATGTGACTAGGTTGTGAACTAGATATGGGACCTCTTCATATACTCCTTTATTGAAAACTCTATGAGAACAAAGGCTAGCACCGAGTGACTATTTTTGGGAAGTTGCTCTTAAGATGACATTAGAGAACAAAGAAACCCTCGATATTCCTTAACCATGTGCCTACATGGGATGTGTCCTAGTTCTACCATTGACAAGTAGAACAAGCCTCCATCAGAGTAGGTGCATGACTCTGGATTCCATGCATCACTGGTATGGTATATGTTGGCTATTTCCTATTCTCATCATATGGGATACCTACTAGTGCTGGAGAAAATCTAAGAAGTTTAGGTAGTAGTATGGGACACTATCTAGACATTGCCCGATTAGGCTTTAAAGATGTTAGTGAGTGAGTCCCTAGGTCTTATCCAAGACCATTATTTGAATGTCCTTAAGTGTTGAATCTTAAATGAACTAATGACGATAATGGCTTAAGTTAAGGAGTATGTTAATGAATATGTACTAGTCTATATTAACTTTAAGGATTGCCTAGTTAAGGTGTGGAGGGATCATAGGAATGGTCTCTTCATGTCTTACATAAAGAAGTCTTAAGGATAACTCTAGATGGGAAAGTTGATTAATGAAATAGGAGTAACCTTATATTAGGTAGTCTAAAGGATCTCTTAGGTGTGTGTGAAGGGATTGTATGGGCGATCGCTATATAACTCACTCAAGTGAGCCTTAGAATGACCTTTGGTAGGAGGATATCATGTTTATATGTTTTGGTACATTATTGATTTTATATTGTAATGTGTAAGTGTCATTTGAAGTTACAGTGAAGTTAGTGTAAGCTCACTGTAACATTACAGTGAATTGATATCAATTGACTATAATTTATAATGTGTTTTAATTGTGATGTTTGGTGTATAAATGTGATTCTTATGCTTTTAATATGAAGTTTAAATCAAAAAGAGCATATTTCTCATAAATGTTTGTTTCTCATGATTTTATACATTATAATATACTTAGTACATGCATTGTACTAATTCCATACATTTTGTCTATCTCTAAAGCTGTAGGTGGAAGGTGAAAGGTGTATTGAAGCAAAGCTTGGAAACTAGGACGCTTTCAAGCAAAGTTGGGGTATGTCCTCACTTTATTCGAGTACATTGTTATCTTAGACTTCTTTTATTCAGAGTATTGTAATAGACTAAGTATTTCTATACTTCGACTGTATGGGTCACGTCCCAAGTATTCTTGAGACTAAGATTATTAGCATATGTTGAGACTTAGTATTTTTCCTATGATTTTATATGAAGATGCTTTAAGATATTTCGTGTGAAAAGTTTTGATTCTGCACTATTTTTCATACATGTATGCAATGAATGATGTCTAAGGGGTTGTACAAGACAACCGAGAGGCCAAGTATACCATGTTGCATGTCCGAGAACATTATATCTTCTATGGTGTACTCTCTGGATGTGACATTCCTTATAGAATAATGTTGTATCTTTATGGTAGACTAAGTATCGCTACTTGGTACTCTGATGATATTGAATATGTGATATGAAGATAATGTGTGTTTCTTGATTGGTAGACTATGTCCTTTACTTGATACACGCTAAGTATCGGTAGATCTAAGATGGTGTTCTTCTAAGCATGACTAATATGTGAAAACTTGAATAAGAAAAGAAGGTTATAATATCCTTGAAGTTGAAGGTCGTAATCGTATCCCTCTTGTGTGACTGGTTGACTTAGGGATAGAATGGCTGGAATGGCATGAAACCATCTCAAAGAAAGTCATAAGAATGAGCTATCCTTATAGACCTTGAGTGGAAGCCCTTGTGGACCCATTGTTGGTAGGGTATTATGAGTTGGTAGGACTAAGAAAAGGTACCTTCTCATATACTTTTATGTGAATGAATTTACTCTATGAGAACCAAGGCAAAGCACCGATGGATATTCTTGTGGTAGTAGCTCTACTTGAGAATGAGACTAGAGTACAGAAAAAGCCCTTGATATCCTAGAACCATGTGCCAACATGGGATGAGTCTTAGTTCTACCTTTGGCAAGTAAAACACCTTCCACGGTGTGGGTCTTATAACACCAGATTCCATACCAAGCTAATATGTTGGTTAATGTCTATTCTCATCATGTGGGATACATTCTGGTACTTGAGTAAATCTACAACGTTTAGTTAAAGAAATGGGATGGAAAAAGTAGGGTTAAAGATGCCAGTATGTAGGTTCCCTAGGTTTTTTCAAAGCCATTATGTGATGTCCTCTAAATGTATGGTTTTCCATCGAAATGGTTTTAACGAAAATATGGTTCTTTTAATGAAGTATGTTGAATAGAGTCTTAGCTAGGGTATCTTTGAGGATTGCTTAGGTTGGCTTGAAGAGGGTGTATGGGCGGTCTCTTCATGTTTTACTTAGGTGAGTGTTAGAGTAGCCTTAGGTAGGAAGTCTAAATGATGTAAAGTCTTGTCTTATTAAATATTAATAATGTGATATGTGATGTACGGGAATAACTCTTTAGGTAGTCTTGAGGATCATTTAGGCGTGTGAAAAAGGGTTGTATAGGTGGCCGCTTCATATCTTACTTAGGTGGGTCTTAGGATAACCTTTAGTAGAGGTTCTATGTGAATATGGTCATGTGATTGATGTTATGTGGATTATGTCTTATATGTGATTATTGAGTTGTATTATGTCTCTTAAGCTCTTTTATGAAGGTTTTATCAAAATGTCATGAAAAGCATGTTATATATTAAATGTCCCTTTTTCACGAGTTTTGAATGACTTCCATACTTAGTGAATGCAATGTGCTAACCTCTTCTTTTCCCTTTTTGACTAAAGTGTAGGGAATTGGAAAGTCTTGTTATATCATGGAGGATGGATAGGTTTCTAAGGGTTGAAGATGAAGTATTGGTGAGTCCTCATATATTCGAGGACAAGACCCATATGTTTCTTTATATCTTAGTCTTCATTTTAAGTTTTGTATGGGCTTAGTCCCAATGTTTTTCATTCAAAGTATTAGATGGTTTAATGAGACGTTGTAAAGGTTAAATATTTTTAAAGAAGTCTTCCACTTGCATATTAATGGAAGTATTTATCGTGTGTGAAGAATGTTTTAAATTCTTACTTATTTTGGAGTATATTGTGCAATGATTGAAACGAGTGGCTTGTGTGAGACTTCTCGGAGTCTCACATGCCGTGTGACAACTTGAGGATGTCATTTCTTCTAGGGTATACTCGCGGGTCTAAAAGTCATTGAACCTCGGTTGGTAGATTAGGCTTGAGGTGCAATAGCCATTTCTCAATCAACTATCACAAATCTAGCGAGTTCTTTCTAACCTCGACAAGCAACAAAAATTAGCAGCCCAATACCTTATTCAATCTGTTTTTTCAAGCTAGATTTGTAGGATTGCATTTAGACCCACTTTCTCAAGATAAATCCACAACAACACAATCACTACAATCATCAACTAATAGCTTAACTCTAATACCTCTTTCACAAGCAAGCTTAGAGAACTAAACTACAATTGAATTTGCAACTACAATTCGTCAATTAAAACACAAACTATTAATAGAACCCACTTCAAATCAACAATAAAATTAGTAAATATGAACACTCATAAGCTAATTGAAACATTAAACTACATTATCACACCCCCAAGAATGGGGTTTTAGTCAAACATAATAAAAACAAGAAATTGTAACCAATCATGTTTTCCAGCAGATTGGGAAACAATCGACAAGTCTCCAAATGCTCAAATCGAAGCTAAAAATAAAAAAAAACACTAAATCTCTACTCAAAATGAGTAAGAACAATGTGTAGAATGTTGAAGATCAAAATCCAGAATAGACAATGTGGAACTCCTTTTCTTCTTTTGAAAATTACATTTATAAGTTTCCAAAATTTCAGCATTGGAATCGCTCGGCAAAGTAAGTCAAGGTTCACTGACCTGGTCGACGATGCATCGAGTGCCCCTTTCATAGCCTTCTTGGTTGTGCCTTTCACCATCTCTTTCTGTAAAATTTGGCGAGTAACATTATCTTCGTAGAACACTTTTGATGACCCGTCGAAATACTTCTTCTATCGCCAAGTTGTTCTTGTCAATGGGTGGCCTGCTGGAACTCTTGGCGTGTTGAAGGTCTACTCGGTGACTCGCCGAGTGTCTTTAGCGAGTACTAACTTTGCTTTCCTTCAATTTTTTTGAGTATTTTTGCTCCTTTTTTCCTTGTAATGTCCTTACCTTGCTTTTTTGTCTTCATTGCTGCAAATCAACATTTTAACATCAGTTATGAGCATAAAATGGGCACTGAGGACACTAAATATTTCACTATTAAGCCCTAAATTTTTCAAAATCCCCAACTCATCACATATCAAGTTTTCCATTATGTTTGTTTATGATCATGTTTTCTATTTTACTGCATTCTCCTCATACTTAGTACATTTCATGCATACTTGTGCCTACATTGTTTCACTTATGTAGGGTGTGACAATTTCTCTCCTACCGTTTTGTCACGACCCAACCCGATGGGCCGTGACTAGTGCCAGTTTTGGACACTCACATACAAACCTACAAAGTATAACAAACTGAAACTAAGACAATATGGAATTTAATCAAATCAAGACAACCCCAACGCCATATAAATATAAAGTGGGCCTGTCTCATAAGGAGTCATAACCATTCAACCGTAACAACACACGCGAGCCGACAAGGCCGCCACTATCCAAAGCATAATAGCATACGCAAGCCGACAAGGCTGCCACTACACAATACACAATGATGTACGCAGCCGACAAGGCTGCCCCTGTAAAAGCGGACATCCCAAACAAACCATGTCCAGACCGTTATCCAAAACATATATATGCAACCCACATAATGTCTACAGACCTCAAAGAGTATAGTAGTGAAACTCGACGGGACAGGGCCCCGCCATACCCATAGACAAGCAAAAGACTACACAAAAAGTTATGTACCAAAACAACTGGGCTCCGGAACAGTGGAGCTCTCCCAATCAGCAGAGTAGATGTCCTAGGCAGGCGGATCACCGAACTGTGCATCTACACCTGCGGGCATGAAACGCAGCCCCCCGAGGAAAGGGGGACAGTACGGACGATGTACTGAGTATGTAAAGCATATGGTAAAGATGACAGGATACCAACATGATAAGTCGAAACAAGATACCGCTACACATGTACCTTTTAAGTGAAAATCATGCATATCTTTAACATATAAGGTGCCCAGCTTCCCTAGTAAGGGACTCGGCAAAATAATCATCATATATATACATCATACGTACCCGGCCCTCTAGTGAGGGACTCGGTGAAATA
>NC_028648.1:65700169-65737669 GCF_001406875.1 Solanum pennellii
ACTCGGTGACATATGCAAGAAACTCCGCACGAACATTACCCGTCCCGGGACTCGGTGAAATGATAGATGACTCTATGCACGAGCAGAATATTATGAGCAACCATATGCAATTAAAATCATTTCTTATAACTCAATAGAACAATCAACGTGAACCAGCAAGGAGTATTACCAAAGATTAACGTTTTATCAAGATTATGAACCTTTAATACGATATGGAAACGTAAAATCTCAATGACTCTAAGAAGCACTACCATAGATATGAGAAATCACCATAGCCTTAGACATAGCCGATATATAGAGGAATAGTTGTGGAAACAAGAATATACGTCACCTAGACGCTCTAGAAGTAAGTATCAAACCTGTCCGTTATTCGCTCATTTTTAAAAGTCATGCCAAACAAAGAAAGAAAGGATAGCGTTACATACCGTATAGTCGAGCCGCACGTCCAATATTTACTGCTCAAGCTATTAATATATAACAAGCAACAATCGTGCCGCAATTAGATAAACGTCGCGCTTTACTACTTATTATAAGCTAGCTAACAATCTAACGAAAATCCGGCAGCACTTCCCCTATTTTCCTTACTTCGTCCCAATCTGACAACAACCCAAATTATCCACAGCAATACCAATAACACATATAACCCAACGAATCATATTAAACAGCCCCCCCCCCCTAAAACAGTTCCGTCTCGGCAGCCATAGTAACGAAGCAACGACACACCGAGCGATAACTCGTTTTATAATTCGCAACACATCTACCTTATCGTATTCATACTTCGGAGTATATACCCATAATCACATTAACATATACATAACACCAAAACAGAATTTCCCGCAGTTGCTTTAATCAAAACAGCCCAAACACTAACACGACACCACTAATAATCCGATTATGGTTTCCGTTCATACTTAGCACATTCAATAACTAAAACAAATTTCCTAAGCTACTAGTCACGCCCCCTTCTTAACATTAATGGCTAATTAACAAAGGCATTCTAAGGAATTAACACACCAAGCAAAGAGATTACTAACCAAATTCTTTGCAGCTGCTGGCCAAGTTGCATGGTTGGTTTTCTCCATTTCCATGGCTGCCTAAGCCAAGTGGTGAAAAATATGATATGCTTGCAATGCATTTCACCACCTCATTTATAATATGAAGTGGAGGCAGCCCCCCTCTACACGTGCCCCACTAAGGCCAGCTCCCAATCTGATTCCTTTTAATTTGCCTTGAGTGGTGGGGCACACTAGATTAGTTTAATCCTAATCAGCCACTAATTAATCCCTCACTTAAAGTTAATGGCACTTACATTAGTCAAATCATACTTAATATCACATTTGGAATTAACATCCTTGCCTAATATTTCTTTAATCACTTGGAACTTAAAATAAAATCTCATTCCCCGGACTTACATCTACTAGTTCATGACGCGCACTACGTATAAAAATACGAGGCATAACACGTTTGTGGCGAGTTGATGTCATTAATTAAAAGATCAAGAGCTGGTGAGTCCTCATGTTTCGAGGACCATGATGCTTCATTTTTATGTCTTATGCCTTTATGTTTTAGAATTTGTATGTGGTGTACGGGTTACGTCCCACCACTCTTATTGATTGTACTTATGTTTATGTCAAATTATTTACATTCTTATGAGATTTCTTGTTTTCTCTATTATGTTGTGTACATATATATAAAGTGGCTTGTGAGGGGCCTTTTAGGGTCTTATACGTCATGCCATGCCTAGGGTGTACTTTCAGTTGTGACAAAAGGTCATTTTGTAAGAAAGCCTTACGGAAAGCCCAAAAAACCAACCCATCTTAGGGCCATTGATGCATTAAAAATTGCTTATCTGACAACAAAAAATTAAATTTTGATGAAAGCTGATCCTTCATGATCAAATGGAAGCTTAAGAACATCTCATTTGTTTAAGAGTTAATTACTTAGATACACTCTTGTTTGAAATATGAAGAATCTGAACAAATTTTGGATATGTCCATATCATGTATGAAATATGAAGAATCTGACCAAATTTTGGATATGTCCATATCATGTATCTTAGGATTCATGGGAGCAATATTAGATGTAATTTATTCAAGTGGGTTCCCATTTATCTTAAATACATAGACAAATCTCACTCATCACTCTCCTATGTATATAATTATTTGAAAATCTAAATAAAATTAATATGGGTGTATGTGGAATAAGGTATATGGAGGGAAGATGTCTTATTTAAATATGAGAAAGGAAATAGCCAGGCATTTATTTTTCCTAGCCAAGTCCCTATATCCGTGGAAGCACAACATACCTAGTAATTGGTCGGATTTGATAAGGTTTTTAACGGATTATACCCTTAGAATTGGGTGTAAAGTTGTGTATTGGAGAATCCCTAGAATGGGAGAATATAAAAGTGATTCTGCTTCGAAAGGTAATCCAGGTAATCCAGATCCTAGGTCATATTCTTTCTGCATAAGAAATGACCAGGGGGCCTTATTTATGCTGAATGAAAGAGGATTGGCATAGCTAATAACTTGGTGGCAAGGGTGGTGGCTTTGAGAATGAGTATAGAATACTGGATAGTGAATATTTTTTCCCTTTAACATTGGAGACCGATTCTCAAGTTGTTAAGAATATGGTCGATGGTTCATTGGGTATCCCTTAGAAAGTTCCTTTGAAGATTATAAGAATTCAAGAGCTTATGAAGTGGATGGACGTGGTTATTGAACACACGTTCAGGGAGGCAACAAAGTGGCAGATTTTTTAGCTAATCTTGCTTTTTCTTTTGCAAGTACCGATATAATATCGTGTTACACCTGTCAAGATTTACCCAACGAGGCAAAGACATTACTAAACATGGATAAGGTTCAGACAACAAACCTTAAAATCAAAAAACTCCAAAATGAGAATTTTAGAATTGAGGGAGGATAAACAAAATCAGCAAGCTCAATTGACATGTAAGACTGTATAATTTACAATCCATTAACAAGCAAATGAACTGGTAGTAGTGGATTGGTTACATTGATAATACATGAAATAAATAGAGAAGAGGAGCAGGTACCTGGTTTCATTCAATATAGCGCTCTTTCGAAATTCTTAGACAGTGGTATTTGTTCCTTGTTGAGATATATAAGGCTTGATGTGAAATACCCCCAAAACTTAGATTTTTTCCATCTTAACTCTACACACACATTTTCTATGTAGACTACACCTAGAAATATTTGAGTTGGAGAAGTCTCCGGTGGGAACGATTTCATGGCGTTGGTGAGATCTACAAGGCTCGATGTGAAATACCCCCAAAACTTAGATTGTTTCAATCTTTACCTCTACTCAACAGTGGTTGTAATCTGATGGTGAAATATTCAAGTTTTTCCTCTGATGCAAGAACTCCGACTAAGAAGACGATGGATGAAGTTCTTATTTCACGTGCCTCTTTCCCTTTTGTAGTTTTTTAGTTTAAGTTTTAGTTTAATATCCTTTTTTTCATATTTAGCAAATTGGTAAGACTGTTTGGACTGGTCAATTTTGGGCTTGGTCTTTGTTGTACAGTTCCTTTTAATAAAAACTAGATATCAGGTGTCCGCACTAGCGCAGGCCCAATGTATGTTAGTTTTTTTTTTTCAATTTATGTGACACAAATGAAATTTGAAAAAATGAACTAAATTTTTATATATGTTTTTAAAAAAAATATTTTAAATTATTAATTTATGTACCTTTTGTGTCATTTTTGAATAATATATGTTACTATATCTGTTTTATTTTATGTGATACAAGTGACTTTAGGAAAGTCAATGAAATTTTCTTATATGATTCTCACATATTTTTAGTTGTCATTATACTGTGATTCATAGTACTTTTTAGTTCTTACGTTATTTTCAAACAATATATGTAACTTTTTTGTCTCGATAAAATAAGGGAGTCAACCAAATTTCATTATGTTTTTTACTATGCTTTTCTAAAAATATCTTAAATTGTTATATTGAATTTTTAAGCTTTTTTTATGTAATTTTAAAATATGTAACAAATTAGAAATTAAAACAAAGAATTAAAGTTTTCAAATCATTATACTTCTATATAAAATGTTCAAATCTTTAGAACTCCACATATATGCACAAATCTTTAAAACTCCACATATATCACAATAACTCATAAAAAATGAAGAAATAATAAAAATGAGGTAATACTAATAATAATAACTAAAGATGTTTCTAGAATTATTTAACTTTCTTGTTATTATTCGTGGTAGATTTTTACTTGCATGAAATTACATTTTTACCTTTGATCATCATTCACTTACATATAGAAAGATGTTTCTAGAATTATTTATTCTTGATAGATTTTTGTTAGAACGAAATTACATTTTTATTCCTAGTTGTCTTTAATACAAATATATCATCCTATTTATTTTTATTTGTAAAATTACTTTTTAACATCTTTTTCTTTAATTTAAATCTAATATATATTATTAATTTTGTCACACTTATTTATTTTCAAGTATATTAATTAGAGCCAAAATAAAGATGAAAATAGTTAATTCATGATACATTTTTATATAAAAAGTAGGCTTTTTTTATAAGCATAATGAATAGAAAAAAAATTAAGAATTAATTAAAGTAAAGTAATAGTAAAATAGAGTAATAATAAAATAGATATCACAATAACTAACAAAGAAAAGGAAGTGAAGTAACAATAAAATAAGTTAATGGTAATAACAATAACTTAAGATGTTTTTAGAACTATTTAATCTTTTTATTTTCATTCTTGATAGATTTTTGTTAGCCTGAAATTACATTTTTGTCCTTGATCATTATTCACTTCATATATAAAAAGATGTAATTAAAGTAAAGTAATAGTAAAATAGAGTAACAATAAAATAGACATCACAATAACTCACAAAGAAAAGAAAGTGAAGTAATAACAAAATAAATTAATGGTAATAAGAATAACTTAAGATGTTTCTAGAACTATTTAATCTTTTTATTTTCATTCTTGGTAGATTTTGTTAGCCTGAAATTACATTTTTGTCCTTGATCATTATTCACTTCATATATAAAACGATGTTCCTAGAATTATTAATTATATTTCTTAATAAATTTTTGTTAGCACAATAACTCACAAAAGAAAAGAAAGTGAAGTAATAACAAAATAAGTTAATGGTAATAACAATAACTTAAGATGTTTCAAGAACTATTTAATTTTTTTATTGACATTCTTGATAGATTTTTGTTAGCCTGAAATTATATTTTCGCCCTTGATCATTATTCACTTTATATATAAAAAGATGTTTCTAGAATTATTAATTATATATCCTAACAGATTTTTGTTAGCGTGAAATAACATTTTTGTCAATGGTCTTCCTCCCACTTCACTCTTCTATATAATACTAAAATAATAATAAATAAACTAGATATCAGGTGTCCGAGCCAGTGCAGGCCAACGTATGTTAGTTTTTTTTTCTTCCAATTTATGTGACACCAATGAAATTTGAAAAAGTGAACTAAATTTTTTATGTATTTTTAAAAAAAATATTTTTAATTGTTAATTTATGTACCTTTTGTGTTATTTTCAAATAATATATGTTACAATGTACGTTTTATTTTATGTGATTTTTGGAAAGTTAACTTAATTTCTTATATGATTTTCACATATTTTTAGTTATCATTTTACTATGATTCATATTACTTTTTTAGTTCTTACATTAATATCAAACATTATGCGTAACATTTTTTGTTTTGATAAAAATAAGGGAGTCAACCAAATTTCATTATGTTTTTTAACTATGTTTTTCTAAAAATATCTTAAATTGTTACATCGCGTTTTTAATCTTTTTTTTTATATAATTTTCAAATATGTAACAAATTAGAAATTATAAAGAAGGAAGACAAACAATTTTTATATATATTAAAATGTTCAAATCTATAAATCTCCACATATATGCACAAATTAATAGAAGGAAGACAAACAATTTTTTTAAAAAAAAATATATGAAAGCTCATTTAATAATATCACACATATATTTTTTTATTTTTAATATATGACTCCCTCCTTTTCGATTTACATGAACTTATTTTTTATTTTATTTCAAAAAGAAAATAACTTCTGAATTTTTAATTTTTTTATAGTATATTTAAGATCACAAAATTAAGAAATATTTCAATACACAAAAATTAATATACATATAAATTTTAATTTTAATTTTGATTGGTTCCACCAAATATTATACTTGATATGTAATTATTAAAAGCTAAGGCGTAATCATTATTTATTTACTTCCATATAGTAAATAGATATCACAATAATTCATAAAAATGAAGAAATAATAAAAAGAGATAATACAAATAATAATAACTAAAGATCTTTCTAGAACTATTTATTTTTTTGTTATCATTCTTGGTAAATTTTTGCTTTCATGAAATTACATTTTTTTCTTTCATCATTATTCACTTCATATATAGAAAGATGTTTCAAGAATTATTTATTCTTGATAGATTTTTGTTAGAATGAAATTACATTTTTATTCTTGGTCATTTTAAATACAAATATATCATCATATTCATTGTTATATGTAAAGTTATTTTTTAACATTTTTTTCTTTAATTCCAATCTAACATATATTATTAATTTAATCACACCTATTTATTTTCAAGTATATTAATTAGATCCAAAATAAAGATGGAAATAATTAATTCATGATAATTTTTTATAGAAAAAGTAGGCAATCTTTATAAGCATAATCAATAGAAAAAATATATATTAAGAATTAAATCAAAATAATAGTAAAATAGAGTAACAATAAAATAGATATCACAATAACTCACAAAAGAAAAGAAAGTGAAGTAATAACAAAATAAGTTAATGGTAATAACAATAATTTAACATGTTTCTAGAACTATTTAATTTTTTTGTTATCATTCTTGGTAGATTTTTCTTAGCGTGAAATTACATTTTTGCCCTTGATCATTATTCACTTCATATGTTTCTATAATTATTTATTATTTTTCTTAATAGATTTTTGTTAGCGTAAAATTATATTTTTGCCCTTGGTCGTCCTCCCACTTCACTCTTCTATATAATATAAAAATAAGGAAAAAGGTCAAATGCCCTTAAACTATTTGAAAGGAACAAAAGTGTCCTCCGTGTAGTTTGATCCAAAAATCCCTTCTCATTAATATTTTGGTCCAACAATGCCCTTGTTGATATTTTGGGTAAAAATATGCTCGTTTTTTTCAAATAAACATATTGTTTATTATCTTTTTAACACATTCTTTTTCTAATAATAATTTTTAAAATTAGCAAATGTTTATCTTCAATTAACAAATAGAAAATGAAAATATTTTTAATTTTATTATAGTTATTAGTTATAGTTAGATAAATATAAATTAATGATGGATATACTATAATCTTATACATATGGCATATATTATCTTTCGAGAAGGTACATGAAGTTATTTTATTTTAATTGATAACGTGAGATTAAAAGAAAGAAAACAAGATTGTAGTTCTTTAATAATTTAATTAAGAAGAAAATGTGGTTAAAAAGAAAAAAATAAGGTAAATCACATAAATATACTATATTAAAAAAATATTTACCATCTATGACAATAAAAATTTTCTAATTAAATATAACATTTTTTGATTGAATAATTATATCGCTTCGCTTCTTTTGTCCTTTTCCTCTTCCTCGTCATCTTCTTCTTCGTCTTTTTTGTTATTCTTTCTCTTCCCCCTCTTCTTCTTCTTTTTTTTATTCTTCTTCATTTAAAATTTTCATTGAAATAATTATTCTCAAATAATTTTTTTTCCCTATTTCACTATCTTTATCCAATAAACATAACGAGAAGAAAAAAAGAAAAATCAAAAATTTGTACAATATTAAGTTCTCAAACATAATTTTTATATCCCTAAAATTACAGCAGCAAGAATTAACCATTGATGGTCATTATAAAGCTTCAAATTTTGAATTCATTTTATGAATCTCACGAACTCGTGATTAGTTTGGATAGATTGATCCTACAAATAATTGAAAATGCAGTTTTGAAGTTTATATCTCAATTTTAAGAAGGTTTGGTTAAGTTTATAATTGATTATAGGAGAAATATAAGATTGAAACTCGAAAATGGTAAAGTTTATGAAACTGTATCGCAACTGTATTAAAGTTGAATTAGATATGTTTTATAAATGTATTAAAATTATATTAAAATCATGAACAGTGCATTTATAATATATATTGCAAACTTTACTCTCTTATTATTGATACCAACCAAATGATTTAGGTAAAACATTTAATAATACATTTATAATACATGCACACTACATTTTTAATACATATGCAAACATACCTCATGTTCTTAGTGATACAAACCAAAATAATTTATAAGACACATATAATACATGTTTTATTCATGAATAATAAAAGTTTAATTAAGTATAGAGATTATTGTCTTGTCTTTCGTTAGTTATATTTTTCATTTATTTTTAATTTTCTCTTCGAATTCAACTTTAATATTGTGTATACATTTTTAATGCAAATTTAATTCATTTTGTAGTTTATTATTTGTTACTATTGGATAACTTGTTTAAGTCATTATTAATATAAGTTTAATTCACTCTGTAGATCATTGGCTAGTCTTTCATTAGTTAAATTTTCTATTTATGTTTAATTCTCTCTTCTAATTCAACTTTGATATTTGTGTAATTCAATTTCAATACAAGTTAATTCATTTTGGAGTTTATTTGCTACGATTGAATTACTTGATTATTTCATTATTGATATAAGTTTTATTTTGTTTACAAATCATATAATACTCTTTAGTTTGCTACAATTTGCATTCATGTTTGATTCGCTTCTTATTCAACTTTAATATGTGTATAATACATTTTAAATTCAAGTTTAACTCAATCAACAGTTTATTATGTTTCTTCATTTGTTATGATTAGTTTACTTGTTTGCTATTTACTTTGCAATTAGTTTGGATAGGTTGTTCCTACAAATAATTGAAAATATCTTTTGGAGTTTATATCTCAATTTTAAAAAGGTTTGGCTAAGTTTATAATTGATTTAAGGAGAAATGCTACATGAAACTATATCGGGTTTGTATTAAAGTCGTATTAGATATGTTTTATAATTATATTAAAATTATATTAGAATCATGACCAATACATCCTACATTTATAGTACATATTGCAATTTCACTCCCTTTACATGATATCAACAAAAATAATTTAGGTACACACTTATAATATATACAGAATACATTTTTAATACATATTACAAACATCACTTACTTTCTTAGTGATATAAACCCAAAATAATTATAAGACACATATAATACATGTTTTATTCATGAATAATACAAGTTTAATTCGATTTATAGATTGGTGTCTTTTCTTTTGTTAGTTATGTTTTTCATTCATTTTTAATTTTCTCTTCTAATTCAACTTTATGTAATACAATTTTAAAGAAAATTTAATTTATTCATTTGTTTAATACTTGTGTAATACAATTTTAATTTATTTTGCAATTTATTGATTGATTTGTTATGATTGAATTACTTGTAAAATTCATTGTTGATACAAATTCATTCAGTTTAGAGATCATAGAATGTCTTTCGTTTGCTACATTTTGTATTCATATTTAATTCTATTCTAATTCAACTTTAATATTTGTGGAATTCATTTTTAATGTAAGTTTAATTCATTTTGTAATTTATGATGTTTATTCATTTGTTACAATTAGATTACTTGCCTAATTAATTACTTTTTATACAATGCTTTTAGTCTAAGAATCATTAAGTACTCTATGAAAGAAAATAGAGAGAAACGAAAAAAAAGCAAGAGAAAGAGAAACAGAAAAACAAGAGAAAAAAAAAAGCAACGGAGAAAAGAAAGAAAAAAAGAAGAGAAAGAACAAAAGGGAGAAAGAGCGTGAAAGAGAGATAAAAGTAAAATAAAAAAGGCACGAAAGAAAAGGGAGAATGAGGCGAGAGAGAAAGGCAAATCATGAAATATATAACATTGCTATATATTGCTACAAATGATAATAATTAAAGAGTATATCAAAATAAGTAATTATTTTTTAAAAGAAATCCACTCAAGTAATTAATCCAAAAAATACTTATTCGAAAAAGGACATTTTTGACCAATAATAATAAAAGTATGACCATTTTTAAACCAAACTATAAACAAATGACATTTTTGTTCCTTTTACAAGGCTGAATGCATTTTTTATCCTTCTCCCTAAAAATAATGAGTACTTTCACCTACAAAAAAGAAAAGGTATTTTTCCCATTGTTAAAATTAAAATATAGATGCGGAACGTTGCATAGACATTAAGATGAATCATCCAAATTCCCCGCCATCCTGATTTATGAGATCGAACACTTAATTGATGGCAATGACTAGAGGAAAAAATATTGATGAATCCACTATCTATGATTGAGAGTAAAAACGACCGCACAGATGGATATTCTACATTGGAACCCCTCTACATACAAGTACAAAGAACACGAAAACTCCGAGCACTTGACCATTATTACAAGATGATGTGAACAAAAGGGAGACTGCAAATCGAACACATCATCTGACAATCAAAACATCATTATGGTCGAAACTGAGTTTGAACAGAATATTTTTTGTGAAATGACATCAATATATATGTATGGTTAAGAAGAAAATCCATGGACTCGTACGTGTACATAACAATTTCAGCTTTCAACAATTCTTTGAAGGATTTTTTTAGCCTGAGCAAGGCTGTCCATGTGACCAACTTCCGAAACCCATATATTCTGCATGGGAAGCATCACCATATCCAGCTCAGTCAAATGAGTCTCCAGCTGCCTGATAGCGTCTGAATTCATCAAACTGCCAACAACCGTCTGCCACAAAAAGCACATCTTAAATTTACCTTTCAAAATGAGAATAAGATCAGACCCAGTACATAGTAGCTTCCGAGATTACAGGAATTGGCTGACAGGTTGACAAAAGCAAAAGCAATAGACGAAAGTTAAGTCAAGAGCACCATGGTACAATGTATATATACATCTGCATACATGTATACATATAAAAGACACATTACACACATACATAGATACATACATTCCATAGGAATGTATTAGTATCTATAGGCATATATTCATACTAGTATAATTCCATACAATAAGATGAGATGTCATAATATATGCGACTGCTAAGTGCAAATGAAACTTACCACAAGGGTGTTGCAGCAAGCTTTGAGGATGAGGGACTGAAAGAAATCTCGATCCAAACTACTTATTATCTTCTCAGACTGGGACGAAAAAACAAGATCTTGACATGTTGAATCAAACGTGGAGGCATGGTTTCTCACTGTGACCATGCCATGCCGCTTCATTATACTCCTTAAACTGCTACATGCTTGCTTTTTCCTGGTCTTCCTTGACTTCTTGCATGTTTCAGCATAGGCTTCACCTCTAAGTTCTTCATCATATAACCCCAGAAAAACAGCTGCCCTCTCCCAACTAGCCCAGCAACAGCATGATGATGAACCGTCATCTGCACAAGCATAGAGAATAATCATGGAACACTAGAATAGCTTGAGAGCTGAACAGGGAACTTTTCAGAGATTAGGACAAGATCTAACTAACTGCTTCAAGTGAGCTTTTCCCAGTAGCAAAAGAAACCTCATTTACTATGGGGGAAAAAGGACAACAGTACAAATCTATGATGATTACAACTATGCCTCAGTCCCACACAAGTTGAGGCAATCTCTGCATAAAAATTCTAAATATAAACACCTGGTAATCTTCTTAAAAAATATTTAAAAAGAACTTGGTTGTTCTATAAATTTAAAGATAAATTCCACATGACTGTAAAAGTGAAGGAAGAATTAGAAAATGGCACGTTAAAATAAAGTAGAGCTCTTTAATATATCAAACGCTCTGAAAACATTTAAATTCAGAAACATACCAAGGATAAAACCAGCAAGTGGAATGTCAATCGCAAATGAATTAGGTTTAGACTCAGTTCTTGACAGAAGGTCTTTGTTTTTTGTGCTGTCCTCCAGGACGAGAACATAAATAGCCACAACCTGATATTAAATGAGCCAAAAAAAAAAAGGATGTCCTATGAGAAGAGAAGTACAACAAGTGCCTAGAAAATGTTTAGACAAAATACTATGGATGTCCCTAATCTTTTGAGTATTCATTCCTGTGACCTCGTGTATTTTCAACTAATTTCGCCTCAGACGGGCACTTCTGTCACCCCTATAGGAAGGCCTTTAAAAGCTTTTCAATTATGTCGAACAACCAGGTCTCATGATCAAACACACTTTTTAAAATAGCAAGCACTCAGTCAATTACTTTCTATTATATAACAATGTATACTAGAGTTAGTAAAGAAGATAACAGCTTCTTCTCTTTCTATCAGCATTTAAAAGTGTCAACCTAAAGAGACTACTTAACCCAAGAAAATCTAAGATTGTTGGCCACAGGAAGAAATCAACAAAACAAGGAATAGAGAAGATGAAGCACATGTGGAAGCTTTCAATATGCAATATTAGGTATGTGTCTTGTTCATTACCATTTCCATTCTCTTTTTTTGATTCAGAATTGTTGCGTTTTCTTTTCCATTTGGTTGGTATTCCCAAAGGGTTCAAGTTTTGTGCACTGTCAGTGGACAAAAGTTTTTACAGTATCAGGTAAATTTACCTGCTAATTGATATTGCAGGTTTGCCCATTCTTTCCATACTTCTTTTTCCTTTTTCTAAAATTAATATAAACCCTCCATCTCTCCTCCAAACCCTCCCTCCATGGTCTCTTTCTTTGATTGTCCTTCCAATCCCATATTCCTCTGATCTTCTTCATGTGATAAAAATACCTAATGCAATATAAGATTTTGATGCCAATGTTCTATGTGATATCTAGGGGTTCAAATGCTTCTCAAGTAAAAAATAACAATGAAAATCATCTTAAACATGATACAATAAACCCTTCCGTTGAAGATTCTCCAGATCGAAGGTCAAAAATGGTTAAGCTGTTGAGGATAAAGTTCACAGTATTTGAGACGTTGAAGAGTTACTCGACCTTAAATTCCAGTCCTTCCTTGTTTGATTTTTAGACTTATTATGATGAATAAGTTCCGAAAAATATGGCAGACATTAGAATTTGATTTATGTTAGAAAGGGAAATCAATGTGATATCTGTCAAAAAAGAAAGAACTGATTTGAATAGAGTACAACTAGGACCCTACAGGTCTTTTGTTTTACCTAAATCCAAATTTTATAAAACTACCATGTTTATCTTTTCATTTACCTGATAGCATAAAAAGCATTGTATACTGACTGTGCACAGACCTTAAACTCAATCTCAAACTCAAATGATATTACATGAAATAAAACAAAAGAAGAAACAATGGTTCTTATTCAGAATGTCCAATTGAATATGGAGCAGACTATGCAAAAGTGTTGGAAGGTTTATTTAACTTTTCAAAATAGGCATGATAAAATAGATAAGACACCTTAACTTTGGCTCAACTGGCAACTGAACACCCCAACTGTGAAAATGCACATTTAGACACCTTAACTTGGTTTAAGTTGGCTCCATAACATTCCAACTTTGAGAATTCACCACCTTAAAAGTGACTAGATGTGCATTTCCAAAGTTAAGGTGTTCGCGAGACACAACTGTTTCAGATTGAAGTACCTTGATGGTCACAATGAAAGTTGGCGTGTTTTATTGTCAGTGGAGGCCAAGTTAAAAGTGTCTTTTATTCTAGATAAACTGGTTCCATAATATATTAGGGCCAAAACGAATATTGATTTCCTAGCAGGAATTTAAAGAAGTGACTAGAAGAGAAGAATTTGAAAGTTGTTAGGGTAGTGAATAAGTTGTTCTAGAGGTTACATGTTTTCTTTTGCAACAAGATCAGAGACGCCATATTTTAACCCAGCTAATATCTGCATAAGAACTGTGGTTACCCTGCAATGGAACTCCACTTGTTGAGTCTCTAAACAGCTTACTGTATCAGCAATTAGAGATGCAGTATTAGCATAGAATGGAGAACCACCATCCAAGTCCAAAGCAGCAGATTTGTAGGTGTGTGCATCGACACTGTCATCATTTATCAAACTTGATGGGTTGATAACAATGAAGGATGTAGGTATCAACATAAAGTTGTCCTGCGCACTGGAAAAAGAACTGCTACGTAAATAGCATAAATGCTACTCCATGTTAAAAAAAGAATATTCATATATTATTAATGCACCAATAATGTCATGGCTCCAGGCATGCATAATGTGCACTGCAGTATCAAAAAGAAGCAATCTTTGTCAAACAGTGCCGTAAAAAAGGACTAGTGATTATTTATGTTGTTTTTACTGTATATTTTGTCAAACATAGAAAAATCTGTTAATGGAGCATATAATACTTGATAATGCAGGATATGTAGAAGCTTACAGGTCAGAAATATTAAAATGTTTCAGAATCTTCTCTAGATATTAATCTTCCTTTCATGTGTCAAATATGCACTCACATGACAAAGCTAATTTAGTGAAATAAGCAATAATAGCACCTAGCAATTGCAAGAGAAAATTATAACTATAATCTACAAAATACTTCATAGTTTTTGCTAGAATAGAATAGGTATACACAATCCTACACAGAATAGGAATAGTTTATAGTCTCCTCTTTGGTCAGGAATTATATTGTAATGTCTATAAATACCGTTCTCTATGTAATAATTAAAACAACAATTCAATAATATTCTTCTCTAATATTTCTCACATGGTCTCGGAGCAATTGTCAGAAAAAAAAAATATTGCACTGTGCAGTTTTTCCGGTAACCTAGTCGCTGTCCGGGTAATTAATATTTTCCGTCACTATTTATAAAAAATTAACACCACCACTAGATGCGGAACTTCAGGGCGACCGAAACCCAGTCATCCCCGCTGGAANTGCCGGAAACCAGTGCCACACGCGCCGCCGGAAGAATTTCTCCGGTGAATTGTCAGATCCATGCGTAGGCGCGTGACACCTATTCCGGCCAGCTTCTCGATAATTGTTTTTTCTATCTGGGTCGCCTCTTCATTCCGAGGCTGACCATATAATTTTTCCCGATTCCGACCAATATTTGGCGATCAGATCTACTTTTCCAGCAAGAACCTATATTTTCCAGATTTTGACAAAAAAAAAAGTTTTTTTGGCTGCTCGTTACAGTTTTTTATTATTATTATCATTATTATCATTATGTTGTGGATGCGTTGGAAGTTAATTTAAGTATTTAATTATTTATTTAGTAGCTTATTTATTATTCTAGAATAGGATTTATATTTCATACTTTTATAACGATTAGGTTAAGTTATAGTTATTAGATTGAGATAGGATTTAGGTCTTCTACTTTCGTAAGAATTAGATTTTCTATTAATGTAATAAGACTCCTATTTAAAGGGGCTTTTGATGAATAAACTATTAAGTCATATTTAAGTAAAACGTAAGAGATCGGAGTTCTCTCTTCCATTAAACTCTAAGGTTTCAGTCTCCCTTTAATGAGCTGAAGTTATATACAAAAATAGGTCAATCTAGTAATTCGAACAAAGGCAAGGGAAAGTCGAAGTCAATTGATTTAGACTTTCCACTTCATCGTCCTGTGACTCGATTTCTCTCTAAGAATCCTAACAATTTGGAATCAGAGCCTAACACGATGAGCAATGAGATCAGTTCCAAATTTCACGATGAGATCAATTCCAGGTTTCAAGAAGAACGTGCGATTACAGAACACTAATGGACTCTAAACTTGCAGCTATGGAACAACGTCTCGGTGAAAGAATTGTCCAAGTCATTCAAGAACAAATTTCTAGCCTGGGAATTGGCTCTACAAAACCAGTAGTCCATGGGTAGAATCAGGTAATGCCCTGACAATTGAGAAATCAACAAATTCGACTCCTAGAGACAATACACAGTGACCTATTCAACCAACTGTTCATAATCGTCAAACTACTGGTAATTCCAATTTGACAATACCAAGCTATACAAGGGTGGATTTTCCTACTTATGATGGAACCAACGACCCACTAATTTGGGTATATCGTTGTGAGCAGTTTTTTGAAAATCAACATACAGCAGATGCAGAAAAGATTAGAGTGGCTAGATTTCACATGTTGGGAGAAACACAATTATGGTATTATTAGCTTAAACGAGCAAAGGGGCCAATGAGCTTGGAAGACTTCCAAAACAATGTTTCCAACGATTTGGACCTCCTGAAAGCAACAACCAGTTGGTGAATTGCTCACGCTTCGACAAAATAGTAGAGTCGAAATTTATCAACGTCGGTTTCAAGAAAAGTTGGCTAGGGCTGATGAGCTTATTTCAAAACACTTGCACGTGGCAATATTTATGGCAGGGTTGGATGATTTAATCAAATTGGACGTCCAATTGCTAAAACCACCTAACTTATCAACGGCTATGAGTGTAGCCAGGGCTTTAGAGCAAAAACAACAACTGCAAAAAGGGCAGCAGTCCCAGATAAGTCTTGGCAGCACAGTAAACTTGGCAAAATTTGCTACGAGTTCAGTCGATTCATTTAATACCAAGACCCGCAACCAGAACCCTTTGGTCAAGCAATTTACTCGTGCAGAAATGGCAGAGAGAAGAACTAAAATTATGCTATAACTATGACGAAATATATTCAGCCGGTCACCAGTGCAAACGACTTTTCTGGCTGGGATTGGATGATTCAGCAGACAATATTCCAGAAGTTCCGGATGATTGCAGTTAAATTCGATCTTGAGGACAAGCTCTTTTTACGTAAGAAGGGGGTAATGATGTGGATGTGTTGAAAGTTAATTTAAGTATTCAAGTATTTATTTAGTAGCTTATTCATTATTCTAGAATAGGGTTTATATTTCATAGTTTTATAAGAATTAGGTTAAGTTATAGTTATTACTTTCGAATAGGATTTAGGTCTCCTACTTTCATAAGAATTAGATTTTCTATTAATGTAATAAGACTCCTATTTATAAGGGCTTTTTATCAATTCCAGGTTTCAAAAAGAACGTGTGATTACAGAAACACTAATGGACTCTAAACTTGCAGCTACGGAACGACGTCTCTATGAAAGAATTGTCCAAGTTATTTGAGATCAATTTTCTAGCCTGGGAATTGGCTCTACAAAACCAGTAGTCCATGGGCAGAATCAAGTAATGCCCAGACAATTGGTAAATCAACAAACTAGTGGTAATTCCAATTCAATATACCAAGTTATGCAAAGATGAATTTTCCTACTTTAATGGTATCAACAACCCATTAATTTGAGCACATCGTTGTGAACAATTTCTTGAGCGATTTGGACCTCATGAAAATGGCAAATTGATGGGCGAAATAGTCAAGCTTCAGCAAATTGATAGTAGTGAAATTTATCAATGTCAACTTCAAGATAGGGCTGGAATTGGATAATTGAGCTTAAGGACAAGCTCTTCCAACGTAAGAGGGGGTAATGTTAGGGATGCGTTGGAAGTCAGTAATTTAAGTATTTAATTATTTCTTTAGTAACATTATTTATTATTCTAGAATAGGGTTTATATTTCATAGTTTAATAAGGATTACGTTAAGTTATAACTATTAGTTTGGTATAGGATTTAGGTCTCTTACTTTCATAAGAATTAGATTTCCTATTGATGTAATAAGACTACTATTTGAAGGGGCTTTTGATGAATAAATTAGCAAGTCATAACTCAAAAAAAATCAAGAGATCACAATTCTCTCTTCTTCTTCTTTTTTTGAGAATGATAACGTTTTTTTCCTATTTATCCACAGGTATACTACATCAAAGTAGACCCCTCCAAAAGTATTACAAACTAGATCGACTCTATTTGTGCTTTTTGTCACAAATACTCTATAACATCAAAAAGTTCTTCTGCATGTACTAAAACTTTCTGTTTACACCAAAAATAATAAAGAGTTATACAATTCATCTTAAAATTCTGCAAATTGTTCTTCTTGCCCTCAAAACATCTTTGGTTCCTTTCTTTCCACACTGTCCACCATATACTGGGACAATCCTCCATATCTCCTCCTTGATTGTAGTATTGCCTATATTGATCCAGCAATTTAGGAGTTGTGCTATGTTTCTTGGTTTCACCCAAGTGATCTTCCTAAGGCTGCTAAATATTCTCCATAATTGATATGTCCATTTGCAATGCAGAAAGAGATGGTTGACTGTCTCTGCCTGTTCCTCACACAAATAGCATCTTGAGCATAGTTGGAACTTCCTCTTCTTTATATTTTCTTGTGTCAGCACTGCTTTCTTTGCTAGTAACCATGTGAAGCAGTTTACCTTGTATGGGATTTTAGGTTTCCATACCATGGCTAGAGGTCCATCCTATCATTTGCCGATCTTCCACACAACTTTGTCTTCTTCCCTAGTCAGATTACTAAATTGTGCCATTGTATCATGGAAGGCCACTGTGTTCCCCATCCCCCAATCATTTAAATTCCTCCGAAGATGTAAGTTCCATCCCTGTCCTATCCACATTTCAGCCATAGTTGCATTGTGTTGCAAGCTCAGTGGATATAAGTCTGAGAATAATTGTTTCAGGGTTCTTTGGGCTATCCATCTGTCCTCCCAAAATGACACCTTCATTCCATTACCCACCTGGAATCTGATTCTAGAACGAAACAGAGGCCAAAGATTTCTTATTGATCTCCAGATACCACATTCATATGGTGTAGTTAATCTTTGTCTTCCACCTATTCTCCATTTCATATTTTGCCCTAATCACCTCTCTCCATAGCATATTCTCTCCTGTCATAAACTTCTAAAGCCATTTCAACGTTAGGCTTTTGTTTTGTTTCTTCATGCTCCTAATCCCCAGTCCCCACTCTTTCTTGTTTTTTTATGACCTCTTCCCACTTGACTAGATGAAATTTCTTGTCTTCATTTCCCTGCCAAAAAATATTTCTTCTCAAAGCATTTATCCTCTGTATGACTTTGTCTGGTGCTGGGAACACAGACATCATATAAGCAGGTATTGCATCTAGCACACTACTAACCATGGTTAATCTACCTCCCCTAGATAGATATTGGTTTTTCCAATTGGTTAGCTTCTTTTCGCATTTTTCTATCACTCCATTCTAGATCCCTATTGATTTGCTCTTTCCCCCCAATGGCATACCTAGGCATATTGTTGGTAGTTCCCCTACTCTACCACTCGAAACCCTTGCCAGACTCTCCACCCGAGCCACTTCATTTATGGGATAAATGGAACTCTTCCCCCAGTTGATATGTAAATCAGAGATTGCTTCAAAGATGATGAATATTACTCCTAGGATCAACATTTGCCCCGTCATTGCTTCACAAAAAATGAGAGTATCATCTGCATATTGCAGATGGGTAATCTCTAAGCCATTTTGTGCACTGTTGTTTACCTTAAAGCCCCTTATCCAACGCTTCATCTTTGCTGTGTGAATTAGGTTACTCAAACCTTCCATGGCTAAGATGAATAAAAAGGGTGATAGGGGGTCACCTTGTCTCAGTCCCCTTTGGGATGGAAAGAAACCACTAGGAGTTCTATTAACTAAAATAGCTTCTAATGAATTCTAAGGTTTCAGCCTCCCTTTAACGAGTTGATTTATATATCGCCCTTTGAATTGATTCTTCCCTAAATATTCATATCATTGATGCACAACTATGTATTGTCCTATGGCAATCTATTGATTCCAAGTTGATGCCCAAGTTTCATCCATTCCAAACATGTTATTCAGTTTGGAAAAAGGCTCGTGTTGTATACACTAATGACATATCTCGATTCTATGATGTAATATCATGTATGACCAACTTAAAGGAAAAAGAATCAGATATGTCCACCTACTTGGGACAAGTATAGGCAGTCATGGAGGAATATGAAACATTGATGCCAATCACCACGGACGTGCAAAAACAACAAGTGCATAGACGGACATTGTTTCTAGTTCTTACGGTTGCTAGACTTCCTACTGACCATGATTCAGTGTATGATCAGATTTTAGTTATTCCTACAATTCCTACCATTGATGAATTATCCTCATGTCTACTTCCACTTGTCGCGCCTCCTAGCCACAAAGTAGTTTCATCACCAAACATTGACTCATTTGCTCTCGCATCTCAAACCATAGAAAAACGAGCATATCCATCTATGGAGACTCGACGAGGAGGTCATCTTGGAAAACCTCGATCCAAGTGTAGTTATTGTCACAAGTCTGGACACACTCGTGACTCGCTTTATCCTTTTGTAATGATAGAAAACATCATGCCTACTAGGAAGCCTGTCTGGCATATGGATTTGCGTGAGTGGGACATAGATAGCCTCTTTGGCTTTATCAGGGCATATGTGGTATGCTATGTCTTAATTTGCATGGTCCACCACCCAATTATGATCCTGTTGTTCTAAAGGAATATAATGAGTTCCTTCGTAGTCGTGCAAGTAAGAAGACATCTCCACACGAATCATTTGTTGCTCCGCTTGACCGACCATCCCATAATGCTCATATTGCTCAATTAGAGTATAATGAGTTTCTTCAATATCGAGCAAGTAAGCAAACGTCTCCACAAGTAGCTTCGGTTGTTCAGTTGCTAGAAATTAATTTGCTTGTGTCATAGTCTAATACTCATGGATCATGGATCATGGATTATGGACTCGGGCGCTTCTGATCATATTTATGGTAAAAAATCACTTTTGTTGGATATTGTTTATTCAATCTCTTCCTGCTATTACTTTAGCCGATACTTTGGTCAATGGGATACAAACAAAACCAAAAGGGGTTGGGAAAGCCACACCTCTGTCTTTTGTCACTTTATACTCTTTTCTTTCTGTCCCTGGTTCTCCTTTTAATCTAGTTAGTCGTTTGACACGCCCTACATTTGTAGCATAACCTTTTCTGATGATTTTTTCTCATGCAGGACCGTCGTACGGGACAGACGATTGGCACAGGACATGAATCACAAGGCCTTTACTATCTTACCTCTTTAAATTCCTTCACAACATGCTCCGTTACAAATCCTCCGGACCTCATTCACAAACGTGATGGTGCCTAGTTGATCCAAATTAAATTGCGAGTCCTGTCAACTTAGTAAACACAGTCGTGCCACATTTTCACCTGGTACTGAGGGTCATTCAGAGTCTATTTTTTCATTAGTTCATTTTGATAATTGGGCTCCTAGTAGAGTCAGTTCCACCTTAGGATTTCGTTGTATTGTTAGCTTCATTGATGATTATTCGAGATGTACTTGGGTTTTCTTAATGAATGATGTTATTTTCTATATTCAAAAGCCTATTTGCTGAAATACAAAATCAGTTTGGTGTTTCTATTCATACTTTTGTAGTGATAATGCGTTAAGAATACTTATCATCTCAGTTTCAAAAGTTCGTCTCACCAAGGAATTATTCACCAATCATCTTGTCCATACACTCCTCAACAAAATGGTGTAGCAGAAAGAAAGAATAGGCATCTCATTGAGACTACTCGTACTCTCCTCATTGAATCACTTGTTTTGCTTCGTTTTGGGGGCGATGCAGTCCTTTCATCTTGTTATTAAATTAATATAGTGCCCGCGTCTTCTATTCAAAATCACATTCCATATTGTATCCTCAGTCACATCTCTATTCTATCCCTCCTCGTGTATTTGGGAGCACATGCTTTGTTCATAACTTAGCCCCATGAAAAGATAAATAGCCCCTCGTGTTCTTAAATGTGTCTTTCTTGGTTAACCTCGATTTCAAAAAGGGTATCGTTGCTATTCACTTGATCTCCGCCAATATCTTATGTCTGCCGATGTAACCTTCTTTGAATCAACCTTACTACACGTTTTCTGATCATCCTGATGTGTCTGAAGTCTTGCCTCCCTGTACCGACTTTCGAGGGACCTACGGTTACTCTCCATTTCCAGTTGCAGTGCCACCAATCCTAACTTATCACTGGCGTTCACGTCCAACAATAGTCTCATTCATGTCATGCGTCGAACCCTCTGCTCCCACATTATACTTTCTTGAGTTATCATCGTTTATCTTCACCCCATTATGCCTTTGTATAATCTTTTGTCCTCTATTTCCATCCCTAAGACTACTGGAGAAGCTCTTTCTCATTCTGGATAGAGGCAGGCTATGATTGATGAGATGACTGCTTTACATTTGAGTGGTACTTTGAGAGCTTTGTCTCCCTTCCTTCAGGTAAGTCTACTATTGGTTCTTGTTGGGTTTATGCAGTCAAAATTGGTCCAGATGGTCAAGTCGGTCAGCTTAAGGCTCGGCTTGTTGCCAAAGGGTATACTCATTTATTTGGGCTAGATTATAGTGACACTTCTACTCATGTGGCCAAAATAGCATCAGTTCATCTTTTTCTATCTATGGTTGTCGTTCGTCATCGGCCTCTTCATCAGTTGGACATTAAAAATGTCTTTCTGCATGGTGATCTTGAGGAAGAAGTATATATGGAGCAACCACTTGGTTTTGTTGCTCAGGGGAGTCTAGAAGCCTCGTATATCGATTGCGTCGGTCACATTATGGTTTGAAATTGTCCCCTCGAGCTTGGTTCAGAAAGTTCAGCACAGTAATTCAAGAGTTCGGCATGGCTGGCAGTGGAGCTGATCCCTTTGTGTTCTATCGACATTCCGCACCAAATATGTGTATTTACTTGGTTGTTTGTGTTGATGATATCATTATCACCGACAATGATCAAGTCGATATCGCTAATTTGAAGCAGTATCGCTTTTAGCATTTCCAAACAAAAGACCTCGACAGACTAAAGTATTTCCTAGGTATTGATGTTGCTTAGTCTAGATCATGTATTGTTATTTCTCAACGCAGGTATGCTTTAGACATTCTTGAGGAGACGGGAATGATGTAAACCCATTGACACTCTTATGGATCGGGATGTTAAAACTCCCCAGGACAGGGGAACAACTTAGTAATCCTGAAAGGTATATACGGTTGGTTGGAAAGTTTAATTATCTTACAGTGACTAGACCGGACATCTCTTTTGCTGTGAGTGTCGTAAGTCAATTTATGACTTCTCCCTGTGATAGGGATGCAATTTTTCATATTCTGCGATATATAAAGTCAGCTCCTTGTAAAGCACTACTCTTTGAGGATCAAGGCCATGAGCATATCACAAGTTATACAGACGTTGATTGGGAAAGATCACCCTGTGATAGACGTTCCACATCCGAATATTGTGTTTTAGTAGGAGGTAATTTGGTTTCATGGAAGAGTAAGAAACAAAGTGTGGTTGCTCGATCTAGTGCAGAAGCAGAATATCGAGCAATGGTTGTAGCAACTTGCAAGCTAGTTTGGATCAAACAATTGCTTGGAGAAATGAAGTTTAGAGAAACCGGCCATATGGAACTTGTGTAAGATAATCAAGCTGCCCTTCATATCGCATCAAATTTTGTGTTTCATGAGAGGACTAAACACATTGAGACTGATTATCACTTTGTAAGAGAAAAGATACTCTTAGGAGAATTGTTACTAAATTTGTGAAGTCAAATGATCAACTTGCTGATATCTTCACCAAGTCCCTCATCGGTCCTCATATTAATTACATTTGTAACAAGCTAAGTACGTTTAATTTGTATGCACCAGCTTGAGGAGGAATGTTGGAATATAATAGATATACTAAATCCTACACAAAATAGGAAAAGTTTCTAGTCTCCTATTTGGTAAGGAATTGTATTGCAGTGTCTATAATAATATTCTTCTCCAATATTTCTCCCAGTTTTCACCTAAAATGTATCCACATGTTAAAAGGTAGAAGTGCAGGAGGTGACCCGTTGAGCTTTAAGAGCTGCTAAAATATACTGAAATTGCTAAAATATACTGAAATTGCATACCTGAGGGCAAGTACCCTGTGAAATGATGCAGTGACGCCTCGTCCAAATCCAGCAGGGTAAGCGGGTTTATTTGTAGAGCCAAAAATCATGACCTAGCCAATCAATAACCGTCTTAAGGTAACAAAAATGTTTTCTAACAAGAAAGAGGCAAAATCATAACGTAATAAGTTCAGAAGATGAAAAGTAAAAAGAAGATACCATCTTATGGTCCATTAAAACGTGGACACATATACTGATAGTTCCTTCTAAGAATAGTGACGGAAAAACACCATAAATGCTCTCGCACCTCAAATGTGCGGCATATGATTTTCCATCTGAACAATGAACAGCCTTGATTTGCCCATGAATAGATGTTAGGTTTCCCTCTGGCAAATTATGATCAGAGGGGCAGATGTTGGTCATTTCTCCAAATGGAATAAGAGGCTCGAGAGAACAGTTCTCCAACAACACCAAGTTAACATTAAATAAGTTTGTGACATAAGATGGCATATATAAGTTGACATCTGAAGAGATATCATTGCTTCCATTAGGCAAAGAGTTTGGAATTTGAAACTGATGATAGCCTTCTGGAAGATCATTATTGTGACTTAAAAAGGAACCGGACTGTTGAAGCAAGCAGGATACATCAAAATTTTGGTGAACATTAGCAGATGAAAAAGAAATGCTCCAAATGTAGGTTCCCGAATTCACAACTATTGCATCAGTACCAAACATATCTTCTTTCTGATGGTTTATAAGGTAATGACCACCAATTTTTAACCTCTGCAACATCAATGAACAAAAGTTGTCTTTATGTTGTTTAACTTAAATTGTATGTCATAAATATGCCAGACATCAGAACAAACAGAAATGAAATGGCATACCTCATAAACAGATAAAGCTTCAGACTTAAATTCCAGCAATGCCCTTCTCACTTGTGGTTTGGAGCAAGACCCCATATCTGTTCTGGTGTCTGTGTGGTGCAACATACCAAGGAAAGGATAATTAACACAGTTTCCCGTCACAAGACACGGGATCTCCTCTGGACAGCATGCGTAAGCAGGATGGCTGGAGCTGTAACTCGGTTCATTTCCAGTATCATTGAGTGCAGATGTCAAAGCGTCATTAGACAGTTGATCAGGCTTTTGTCTTTTGCATGCAATGAGCTTTCCAATTTCCATTCTATTAAAAAATTTCATTGGTTGCTTCAATTGGTCTATCAAAGGCTCTTCAATACAGGTATCTATGTTGTTGCCAGCAATAAGTAAATCCCAAGGCAAAATTAAGGCCTCAGCAAATGTGCTTGATGTATTTGAAGCATGTTGACTTCCTTGAAACTGATGCTATCATATAACAGACTGATTATTTTTGTTATCTCAAACTAGTAAGACGAGCACTATTTTTTGCAAGACACATACCTTTTGCAGAATAGGGAATTTGTGCATCAACTGAAGTAGATGATACTTTCCACGTCCAACTTTCGGAAAGTCAACTTGTGAATGTGCAGAGGTAGTAAAATGATGTACAGGATTTAGGTTCCTCAGGTTGTAGTACAAAAGCAGTGGCATGTTCATCTCTCTCACAAGTGGAGCATTCACAAAAATACTTCTACAGGTGAAAGGTTCATTTTGGAGTAAATCCACATGACCCAACTTCATGGGTATGTCTTCCATAATTGCCAAAAAATTTCTGACCTGAGAGAGAAATTAATTTGTGGGAAAGAAAAATGAAAATAAATAGTGGATGAAACAATTTCTACCACATAGCATTTATAGTGTTGGGCCACAAATGATTAGGAAATGAGAAGCACCAAATGAAAGAAGATTAATGTTGCATGAAACCTCATATATGTTATTGATATTCAAACATGATGGAAGATCTGGTATGATAACATCAATGCTTCCAGTTGCATCAACAAGCAACATCCTTCCAGACGATTGTGAGACCTGGCTGAATGAAAAATTATGATGATAATATTTGGTAAGTTTATAAGAAATATGAAGTCGGAAATAAAGATACTTTAGAGTTTAGATATCAAATACCCAAAATTGATGATAACGGCATGGACAGCATACATCATAGAGCTTTAGAGGAGCTTATGGACACCAAATAAAGACATATACTGTGTTGAAGGTTCATCAAAGTGAAGAGAAAAAAGAGGTCATGTGTTCAAATGGCCATCTCATAAATTCAAGAACTAACAAAAGAAAGACAACCAAACGAGGCCCTTATCTCATTATGCGTAAAATTGTAAAGAAAGTGACTTCTTTATTTCCTTAGTGTAATAGTAGTCATTTGTCATTTGGAAGACTTAGTATGTTGAATGTTTGATGTTGAAGTTGAATACTCTCGAATTGTAGTTGCTAGCTTTAGTGCTTAGTGTAATTCCCTCAAGGAATTAGTGGGTGATCAGTGGTTAACTCTTAGAATTGATATTTAGCTTCTTTTGGTTTGATTAATCGAAGGGTTACCCATTTGTGGTTCTTAGTTTCCTTTGATTTTCCTTGCTTGGGTTTAATTTAGGTTGTTGAACTCAATTGGTAGGTGAGGGTTTTAGCCCCTTGTTAGCTTGAATCTTAATCGATATCCTTTTTATTTCCTTTCCTTGTTTGATTATCATCAGTTAAAAAAGTAGGAAGCTACAATCATGTTAAACTTCTTGTAGCCTCTTCTGTGTACAAAGAATGATGCTAGTAAATGAGGTTTCAATTTATACAGATTAATCCAATAAAACTACTCTTCTTTAACTAAGGTCATAAATTAAGAGGTCACCAATAGGCAACAGTTAGGAAATCTACCTACCACATAATGTCATAATAATAGGCTCCTAAGTTCTGGCAAATATATCATTGAAAACACAAAAAAGGAAGTACAAATAAAAAATTCAGACCTTTAAGATTCCAAGCAAAGAAACACCTATGTCTTCACTGTGAATGGCTTTCCTTATAGACAGCACATACTGTCTGCCATCACAAGATATGGAGTTGCTCTCCTTTTGAGTACCCATGATATCAAAATCAGTGTCCTGATGGCAAATCATTTTCATCCACGTGGCCTCACAAGAATTAATTAAATTAGCGATAGGTGCAACCTGAAATTGATTGAACAATGATTATTACATTTTATGTAGCTTTGTTTTGATTTCTAGAAAATTAAAGCAGTGTATCCAACCCCAAACCCCAGAAAGGAAGACCTTCAGATAATGAAAATTTCATAAAATCTGCGAACTTACCAATTTCAAAGAAACAGAACTTCTTTCCCTGCCACACGCACATCTATCATGCTTGACAAATTCCATGAACACCCCATGCTGCCAAACAAAAAAATATTAACAAATGAGTACAGTACGAAGACTCAATTTATATGCTCACCCAATGATAACACACTTGCCCGAATTTGGAAGACTGAAGGGGGTAAATATGAAGTTGCATATGTCTGAGCCAATCCTTTCCTCTGGCAACACCTTGCAATTGCGCACATCAGCTAAAAACAGTTTTGTATGACACTGGGCACAAAGAACAGATATTAAGATAATACAGAGACTAATAGCTTGTTTGGCCAAGCTTCAAAAATCAGCTTATTTTAACATAAAAAAGTACTGTTTCCGAAAAGCAGACCGTGTTTGGCCAATAAATTTCAAAAACACTTTCAAGCAGCAACTAGTGTTCGGCCAAGCTTTTCAAAGAGCTTCTGAGTGCATTTTTCTCAAAAGTGCTTTTCAAAAAAGTACTTTCTAAGGAAAAGCTACTTTTTTTTTACATATTGCAAAACAGCTTCTACTACTATCCAGAAACACATATTTCTCCCAAATGCTTGGTCAAACACCTTACCCTTCTAAACTAAGCACTTTTGGCCTCCAAAAGCTTGGCCAAATAGGCTATAAGTTCTATGTATATCTCTGATAAGGCAAGCAACTTACATTTGTTGATCCCAAGATCTCTTTCTCAGATAAGATCCCAGAGAACTTTCTCCTTAAACAGATGATGACAAGTAATACCCTGAAAGCAAATGAAAAGACCATCATATCAATGATAATATTAAAACAGACACAATCATTTTGATGATTGTTACTCTTGCTTTACTACCATAGCCTGGCAACAAACACCAAGGAGTCAATGAACTTCGCAAGAAGACTCTCACAGCAGGTCACTGTATAACACCTGTGAGCCCCACAAATATTGAACAGGTGAATAAAATTAATACGCAGGTACGGTGGAATCATTTACGAGGAGTTCTTAGGAGACTTAACCCGGCTTCCAGCGAGGAGAAACATTCCACAGAAATGCTAGTTTTAACACAAGAGCCGAGTATAAGCGTCTTTGTCCATGAAAATTTTGGATTTACAACATGAACATTTTTCACTGATACCTGAACAAAAAGGTACCCTTTAAGAGACTAAACAAATGACAAAAATCTTTAATTTTCTTATCAAAGTAAAAATTACATTTTACCATTTTAGAAAACATACCATTGCGCCAACTCTCACACTATGTGGAACGGAAAGATGCTGATCAGTTAACAATAGCAACAGTTCATTATCCAACTCAACAATCATACCCCTCATGTAAATTCCTGTCACAGTTCCTGTATAACTAACAAGTTCTCCTTTTCCTCTCACATCAGTCTCCCTAAGGGGGAGGGGCAACTTAGGAATATGCATCAAAGAATTATCCACAACTACATACATCAATTGAGACACTTTTTTTCCCACAAATACAAGTCTCTTCTTCAATCCCGATACTGAAACATTTCTCTTTATCAGTCTTGAAAGAACTGGATGCCAAGAAGAAGCAGAGCCACAAAAGTATACAATCTCAGGTTTGTTATAACAATGATCATTTGAATTCCGCATATCGAATCTTATATTATATTTAGAATTACACAATTTACAGCCACAAACTAAAATATTAACGAGGAACCCCCGAAGATTCTCAGTATCAGCTGTGGAGCCAACTCTGCATGGAACTACAGAAATAGGGCTAACAGATTCTACTAGGCCGCATACAAAGTATTTGTAGCCAGGTTTTATAGTATAATATTGATCAACACAAGACCCAGAAAGTATAGAAAAAGTATCCGAAGATGCAGAAGTAGAATCAAGAAAAGCCCAGCGAATAATTTCTAAGAATCCACCACCATTAGCATTAGCATTACAGTTGAAGGGTATGAAATTCCAACCTAAAATTTGAACCTTTTTGTTAATCATAGAGGGATTAAACCCAAGAATGTCACAACAAATAGTGTCATAGCCATCAGAGAAACGAAAACAATTGCAGTTGAGAGGTGAATCGTGTCCATCTCCATGAGGAGGTAGAAAAAGGATTCCAGTAAGAAGAGTTGGGTAGTTAAGGGATTTGAGTATTTTGTGGGAACACAGTGTGGGAGTGGTGAGGGAGGGTAAAAACTGGGGTGATGGAATTCTCGGACAAGGACTGGAAATGAGTGACCATGCGCCGGTGCGAGGACGACATTCACGGACTAGCTCCGCGATTGTTAGGGATTTCGCGCTTCCTTTCCCCATTTTTTCATTTGCTTTCGTTCACATTTTGTTTTCCCTTATATATATAAATAATATTAATATATAAATCAACAACAATTCCGGGTAGTAGACTAGGAATCCAGAAAACTTCAAATCAAGAGGTCATGCTCCGCCAACTACGCTTGGTTAAAGCTTTATCCCGGTTTGTTTCATTTGCTTTCAAGTCTAGTGGAATCACTATGATAGCTTGTTGCTCCGAGAAATCCTTTCTTTCTCGTCCACTCAGGGGGTGCGGACACACCTGCGCGGATTACAGGTCAGTTACAAGAATGGCGAGTATACTAGATAATTGAAGGCCCGTTTATACGCTTAATATAATCAATTATCTTTTTAATTTTAATCTAAAGTTTATCTAAATTCACATATTATTTTATTATAGTTTCTAAAATTTTCTACCATTGAAAAAAATTACAAAAATTCCCTCTCAGCTACATTTCTATCCTCTGTATACATCACTATCTCATCTCGAATACATCTCTATCCTTTCTCGGATACATCTTTATCCCCTCTTGAATTCATCTTTATCCTCTCTTGGATACATCTCTCCTCTTTCAGATACACCTATATTCCCTCTCGAATACACTTCTCCCTTTCTCGAATTCATCTACAAGATATGTGTCTGCAAGTTTTCTGAATAGTATCACGATCGATGTTTCTGCATTTCTACTAATGAATCTATGAATTTTTTCTATGGTTTGTTTTAAACCACGAGTTTTAAAAGTGATTTTTTTATTAAAAAAAAATACTTCATGTTAAGTCAAATAAATATTACATAAATCAAAATGGAGTGAGTACAAACTTTATATCAATTTTATATTTATGAAATTTAAGTTTTTGTAACTATTTTACCTTTTAACAAAATTTAAAATGAAAATACTAAAGTTTTTTCACAATTATTTTATAGTATCTTTTTTTTTATCAATATTCAGTCGATAATATCAAAATTGTAATAAAAATAAGGTAATAAAGTACCTTAATTTTGAAATTCAAGTATTGATATCAATTGAGAAAACATTTATTTTTAAGTTGTAAAGCATTCATAATCTAATATTTAATATGCTCCTTACTCTCGACGAATGATACTAATTTATCATAATATAAGATTGTAAGAAGTAAAAATCAAAATTAAAAAGTACAACTCACTATTACATGAAGGTGTTAATTGTCATTCGTTAGAGATATATCATATGTTAATTGTTATAATGAAACAACATAAAAATTATAAGAGATAACCTATTTATAGTTGAAAATTTTTATTTATGAAAAATGGAGTACAAATTATATTTTTAAATACGGAAAAGCGCCTAAAATACTCTTGAAGTATTGAAAATGGTACAAAATTACCCTTCATCCACCTATTGGCTTCAAAATGCTCTTTTCATCCACATATTGGCTCTAAAATACCCTTGTCATCCACCTTTGGGTTCAAAATTGACCACTTTTTTAATTGTTTTAAAATTAAACTCTTTAAATATTTTTTAAAATACTTGGCGTTCAACTATTGGTTATAATTTTAATTTATTAATGTAATTTATAAACCAACCCATTACCCATTCATTACTAACTAAACCTCATCCAATTAATAATTCAATTATAATATCAAAATCATCATAAACACTACTAAAACACGATGAAATTATAGAATCTTGAAAATGACATCCAAAATTATTCGAGTCCGAATCGAAGCCTCAATTAAATTTAGGTCGAGCCGCTTATTTAGGAGGACGCTTTCTTTCAAAATTGAATTAGAAATTTATGATTAAAGGTAAAGAAGTAATACATCTCGAATTAATTCATGCACTTTTTTGAAATATAATTTTATAAATATTTATAATTTATTTTAAAACCTTTAATTTATTATTTTAAAAAAAAAAAGTTACCTATGCAGTAACATCAAGTAATTGAGACGTAAGAATAATTAAGATGAACATAGTCAGACTTTTTAGTTTATCAGTGATTTTTATTTAGCCACTTGAATGTATGATAATTTACTTCTATAAATATTTTCGCCTCAAATTTTTAAAAACACTCAATTGGCAGTAGCTTGCATTAATAATGTGACGGGTTTATTAATTTAGAGGGGTTTAATTAGCAATGGGTGGGTAGTGGATTGATTTAAAAATTATACTAATAAGTTAAATTATAACAAATAGTTGAGCGCCACGTATTTTAAAAAATATTTAAATAGTTTAAATATAAAATCGTTAAATAAGTGGCTAGTTTTGAACCAAAAGGTGGATGACAAGGGTATTTTGAACCCAATAGGTGGGTGTGAAGGGTATTTTGGAGCCAATAGGTGGATGAAGGGTAATTTTGTACCATTTTCAATACTTTGAGGGTTTTAAGCCCTTTTCCGATTTAAGTATGTTTATGTCATATACATATTAGTACAAAGAAATTTCACACTATAAATTTATTTAATTATTTTAATATGTAATTTATTTTATTATGAAAATTTACAAATTTGATGTTTTATGAAAAATTGGTATGAAGATTTTTATATGCCCTCATAGTAAGTAGTTTTTTACTTTATAATATAGAGAAATATTACTTAAAATAAGTTTATCACGTCAATTAACCATATTAGTTGTAATATATTAATATAAATTTTTTTTAGAAAAACATCACATAAATTAATATTGTAGGTCTCAACAAATCATTAATTTCGAATTACCTTTAGACCTATAAAATCATGAGTATGTTGTAAAAACAAAATTTTATACTATATAGAAAATAAATCTATAAGAAGTGTAATATCTTATTAAAATAGACTAATTATTAGTCTATATTCAAAAAATTTAAGAAAAAAGTGTGATTGAAAATATGGGTCCATATTAATTGTCACATCTTAGGATAAAAATGACATTTAGGAAAATATATTTGATTGTTTGGTCATTACAAATCTATTATCACTTTCTTGATATCATCATACAGAAACAAACATTCTAGAATTTTTATGAATTGACAAATTTACCCTTAGTCGTCCTCAACTTGGCTCTTCTATAAAATAATAATAATAATAATATTGGGAGAATATTCAACCAGAGTTTCTTGAGAAAATTGAATAAAATGAGTGTTCTGTTTTGTTTTGGTGACACTTTGGTCAAGAAAAGGTCTAACCCACTTTAAAATGTAATTAATTTAATCTGCCATAAGATTAATACTTTCTAATCTTTTATAAAAACAATATATTTTTCAACTATTTTAATTCTATTCAAACCATTTTAAAAAAAAGTAAAAGAAGATAGAATTTTCTCTCTTCTTCTTCTCTCCAATGTTCTTCCCTTCTTCTTCTTCCTTAGAAAATCTTACAATCAACAAATGTTCTCCTCATTATCTTCCTCCTCATCTGGCATCGTCACTCTCTCTTTCTGAACTGAAGGTTGTGTTCGACTTAAAATGGGTAAGTTAGATTTTTATAATTAGGTTTTTATAAAAATTTACAATTTTCAAACAACACACTCGTGATACTAAGTTCTTTTCTCGGGTTAATGAACAAGAAGTCGTTATGTAGATTTGAAAATTGAATAAAATGGTAGGTATGACAATGGGGCGGTACGGGGAGGTTGCGGGGCAAACCCGTTTAAACCCGCTAAGATTTTGATCCCCGCCCCGCTCCACTTTGCATGATTAGTTGCTTTCAACCCGCCCCGCCCCACCCCGTATAAACCCGCCCCATCAAACATAATTAGTAGAAAACATTTTAAATGATACACATACGTTTTCAACTTAAAAATTTGAATTTTGTTAATTGTTTATAGTTAAATTAACACGTTAGTGTTGCATTCAAATTCAATTTCATAATACTCATCTTTCAAAAATGTTAACATATTTTTTAATAGCTTTGAATTAGGTACATTTGATGTAATAAACAAAAAATGCAAATAGTGACATACTTTTTTCTTCTTTATAATTTTTTGGTCATTCAAATTTTTTTAGTAAATATTCAATAGTTCCATTTTCACTTAATACTCATTATATGATTAGTGCCAAAACATGTGCAGAACTGAATCAAAATTTATGTGAAGTGATTTTAACCAACAACCTCCCCGCCCACGTAAATTTTGAAAACATATATAAACCTGCCCCACCCCACATACATTGTAACTTGCCCAGCTTTCCTTTCGCCCCGCTCCATTGTCAAACCTAAATAATGGTGTAATGGTATCTATATATATTGTTTTTGAAAGAAAATCGACAAACTCAAAAATATCCCTAATTTTGAGAAAATGTATAGTATTGTTGTTGTTGGGTGAAAAGTCGTTTAGGTTTCTTTTGTTCTTCTTTTTTGACCATTTTGTTCATATGATTGTAGAAATGTACTCTTGTTCAGTTGTCCAACATATATTTCATTTGTTGAAAGATGTGTTGTATGTTGCAACATATTAGTGATATGTTGGTCTATATTTAAACATAGTTGTCATGTATTGGAACATGTCGTCTATGTGTTAGAGAAACGAAATGCTTATTTGTAGTAACAAGTTACCCATATATTGAAACAGAAGATTCATTTGTGACAACAGAAGATTCGTTTGTAAAAGGTACATCTCTACATCTCGGGCAACAAAATGTTCATCTATTTCAACATAAGGTACATCACCGGCAACAAAATGTTCATCTGTGTGTACATAAGTATAAATTGCTACCCCTTTTTATTTAATATTCAGTTGTAACCTTTCAAAAAAAATTTATTTACCTTGTAGATAAAATGTCACAAGAAGCTTCATCTGTAGCAACAACTTAGTCTTTTACTGGTGTTATTTCCTGTTCTAACATCAAATGTTCTTCTTATTGATGCGAAGATGTGAGCAGCAAAATAAATTTTTACTAGTCGTATTAAAGAACTAACTAATACTTTTAAGGATATGAGATATAATATTGATGTCCATAGATCCAAGAATATTTCACAACCTTTGAGGTGTAGGAGGTTGAAAAAATTAAATTTCCTGATCACAATCTACAATTAGTTGTTAGAATCCCAAAATGAAATAAGGTTAACTAGAGTCTCTCATGTGTTATGATTCAATAACTCATTAATAAGATGTGTCACAGCTTGTGTAAGTTAATATGAAGAGGTTTGAGATCAAACGTCCAAGGAAGACCAAGACATCCAGAAGTTATCCTTTGTGTGTGCTAGCGTACCTTAGTATGTTTCATGGGGTTTTAAGTGATGTTTGAAGTCTAAAACTATAGGGGAGTGGCTTAACATGTATATGGACATATTTAGGGTCAAAACGTCCGGATACGACCTCCCAAAGACCACCAAAAAAGTCCTTGGCGGGGACCCCAAAACAGTCCCCCAAAATGTCAAATTGGGTGAACAACGGTTGGTATCTATGTTCAGTAGATCAATCCACATCCTGTAGGTCATTGTCATGAATGAGGACTTAGTCTAGGTAGGTTTGAATTCAATTTTGAGCCCCACTCCCACTCTACGGAGGAACAACACGGCCGTAGACCCATCCACGATCCCTGGATGGGAAATCTTAGGTGCTGCAAGCTTGTAGAGTGTTAGTTTTCAGCTGGTATTTTGGATTTTAACTGTTTGATTGGTTAAGGTCTTATGGGTTTGTTTAGTTAGTTACTTATAGCCCTTTTAAGATAAAAAGACCCTAAGTTGAACCATGGAATCGTTTGGGAACAAGACCCCCCAAACAGTCCCCCTATGCTGCCTTAACTACTTTGTGTCCTCACCTTTGTGATGATCTATGGAGCCATTCGACGCCCCCTAGATCAAACCAAGGTCCGTGGGTGGACCTCGTCAGTCCATACTTAGAATTCGTAGGGGCCTGCAACATTTAGAGTTTCATATTCAATCCACGAGATGAAACCACGGATAGTAGATCAATCTACTGTCTGTAGATGGCCAAGTCGTGAGTGCTGCCAAATTTCCAAAATTTGTTTTAAGTTAGGAATTAGGGGTTCGGTTAGTAGTTAATTAGGGGTTAACATGGGTTGGTTAATACGTTATTTAGCCACCTATATAAGACTAAATAAACCCTAAACTAACCATTCTACTAACTCATCTAAAGACCCCAAACTCTCTCCAAAATCATTTCTCTAGAAGAAGAAGAAGAAGAAGAAGAAGGAGGAGGAGGAGGAGGAGGAGGAGGAGGATGGAGGCAATAGTTTCCCTCAATTGTGAATCTAAAATACCCCAATTTAGTTATGATCGTGGTTGCGTTGTGGTTATGGCTTGTTTGTGATCCGAATCAAGTGGGTAGAATTCAATTATGATTATATGATGATTATGTGATGTTTTCATGTGGTTTCCTTGATGAATTCTAGTATTTGATGATGAAGGTGATTATGGTGATTTTAGCACTAAAATGCAAGATTTAGGGTTCTAGATTGATCTTCTTAATTCAATTGTCTCAAGTACTAATTGATCATAGTAGAATCATAAATATATATTTAAATTAGACCTTATTGATTAGGATTGATCTTGACTTGTTATAATTGAACTGAACCTTATACATGAATTATGGCTAGATTCACCTAGTAATGAAGAATGTGAGAAGAAGCCTACTACTTGACAGTCCTATAATCTACATATGAATGAAGATAGAATGAATTATGAATCTTAGGTTGTTGTGTTGGCTGTAGATTTAGGAATTGATTGAATGAAAGCGATAAAATCACTTGAGCATGAAGAGATTGTCAAGGAAATCCCTCCATGAGAGAAAAGTGTTGAGCAAGGTTTGACTAGTAAATCTAGGAGAATATGATTGGCTCCAAGTGGATATGCAAAATGAGAAGGATTTTCACATAAGGGTCTGGACTCCAAGTAGAAAGGAGAGATACACCTAGTAGTTGTGATGACTATCCAAGTTTCAGGTCTCATGAGGCAGTAGTCCTTCATGTAGTGGAGGTAAGGTTTCCTAGTAGAGATCTCCATATCCTATGAACTTAGACATGCTTGAGAAGTATCTCATAATGTTCAAAGCAAAATGAACTTAGACTTACTAAATGAAGTAACTCGTAGTGTTCATGATGTATGTATGAGGTGATCAAAAGGGTATAGTACTCTTATGTATGAAAAACTTAGGTCTTAGTTATGAAAGTGGACTATGATCAAGAACGACCAAAGAGAGGTACTTAGCTAGGTAATAGAATAAGATGCTACCATGGCCATGCACAAGTATACTTGGAGGTGGCTTGTGAGGTAGTTCACTTGAGTAAGAAGGACAAAGGATAGAAGTATGAACTTATGTATATGCTTTTTGATGAATTACTACGCTTATGATATTCATGGTATGGTTATGTTATAATCTCTTATGATTATGTCTATTATTGAATAACCCTTGGGATATCTTATGTTTTATATGTTAGCTTTCATACTTGGTACATTTTGTACCAACGCATATTCGCCTACATTCTAATCCAATGTAGGGTGTTGAGGAGATTGAGTCGTTTTGAAGGCTAAAGTTTCCAAGGCCTTCGAAAAGTGAAGATTGGTGAGTCCTCATAGCATTCGAGGACAATGCCCTTATGTTTAGTTTATGTCATTTACTTTGTTTTATACTTTTGTGGGATGCGTCCCAAGACATTGTTACTCTTATATTACATAGATGGTTTTGAGACATATGTTAGAAAGACTTATGTTGCTATGAACAAATTTTGGTCAAATGTTGAAAGAAAAGTTTTTAAATTCCCTCTATTTTTGCATGATGTTATGTAATGAAGCTAAGTGGCTCGTATAAGACCTCCGAGAGGTCAAGTATACCACGTCACGACTAGGGGTGCTCTCCGGTTGTGACATTATTAAAAGAAAAAAATCAATGACTATTTTTCAGGTATCCTCCTCAACCGCAAAAGGCAAGGAGAAAGAGGAAGAGAGAGAAAAGAAAGTCATTAGTTGTGATGTGAAGCAACAATATCCATTTGAAGGTTTTAACTTTGCTGACGAGGGTCCAACTGAACTAATGTCAATCTTCTCGCAATGGATAAACAAGGGTCTTTACAATTACTATGCAAAAAAGTAAAGTCATTCAACTATTAGTATTTATTGATATACAATAAATAATTATTTTTAATATTTACACAATTACAAAAGAGACAAGGATGATCACTACTTAGTCAATTGCTTGAGACTTAGATTAAAACAACTTGATTTTGTAGTTGTATTTCTGAAGAAGAAGGACTGGGTCTACGTAATT
>NC_028648.1:65752958-65759466 GCF_001406875.1 Solanum pennellii
TTAGTTGAGCTAGGCAAGGTTGGGTCCATCCATGTAGGGCACCCGAATATTAAGATTCACCCGAATAAGTCTTAACCAGACTTAAAAGGGGTAATCTTAAGTTTGTAGGGTCTAAGGGTAAAATATTCTTTTCTAGGCTAAGGGTAGTATTGTAATTACCCTAAATATTTAATTAATGAATTAATTAATAAAAATAGTGGACAATTCGGGTAGGGTTGACCCGAATTAACCAATTTTCGCGAGTTAGGCTTCACCCGGGTTCGATCCTTGGTGGAAGCAATGATTAAATTGAATTAATTGGTATTTAATGATTAAGTTTAATTAATTGTTATATAAATTTCTGATTTAAGTAAGGGAAAATCATATTTGTAATATAAACTTAATAAGGAGATAAATAAATAACAAAGAGTCCTAGTTTGACTAAGTCTTCTACTAAAACTCCTACTCCTAAACTTACTCTCATCTCTCTCCACTCTAATTCTCATGAATTTCTCCACTCCCTTCTCACGTTATTTATCATCAAAAAGAACAAAAAAAAATTCAAAGTTCATCACTTGAAGAACTTTCACACAAAAACTCAAAAGAAAAACTAAACTAAAAACGAAAAGCAATAACATTATTCTTGACAGGTTGTGCTTGATGTTTGGTGGTGAGGCTTTGGTGTCGTGGAGTTGGCTGCCATTGGTGAAGATTTGGAGGGTGTTTGTCGACAAAAGGTATGGGTTTTCTTCCTCTTGGTCTCTTTCCCAAGAGACCCCTAAGATTCAGTCGAATTCAAATATGAAAATCTCCTTTGCATGTCCGTGTCACTAACTCCCACCGATTGTTGTAGGTTGGATATGTTTGCTGGTAGAAATTAGGGATATAATGTGTTTCCGTGATTATTATGTTCATGTATGTATGTTCTGATTTATGTGATGATGAAAATGTGTGCAATGTGTGTTTAGCTGTGTTCTTGGGCATGTTTTGGAGCATGAAAATGGCATGTTAAAGCCTTGTGTTTTTTGTGTAAGATTACTTGGAAAAGATGCACATAATAATGTACGAAATATCCAGCGAATTACCGAAGAATCTAACGTACAAATGATGAAAAAAGTGGACTAAAAACGTGACTAAATTTCCAGAAAATCTGGAATTTTTGTCTCTGCAAAGCAACAAGTGAGTTGCTGAATATTTTTTTTTTGAAGATGTGAGGTCATTAGAGATTGAACCTAAGACCTCACCTTATGCAAGCTATTAAAAATTCAATAATAAAAATGAGGTAAGGAGGATTCGAAATGGGTTAAGGCTTATGTGAAGGAATGAAAGAGAAAAAGAATTAAAAAAAATGAGGTGTGTGGGGATCGAACCCAACCTCTTGGATAAGTGAGGGAGATAGGAGAAAATTGAAAAAAATAAAATGAGGGGTGTGGGAATCGAACCCACAACCTCTCGGATATTGAGGAAGTAAGGAGAAAAATTAAAGAAAAGTAAAATGAGGTTGTGAGGGATTGATCCCACATCCTCTTGGTATCCATCGAAAAATAGAGGAAGGAAAAAGAAGTTTAGGTGTTGGGATTCGACCTCAAGTCTCCAAGCTGAAAAATATAAATAAAAAATTTATTATGAGACTAAGTGTAGCTCAAGGGATTAGAAACCGAGTTCCCTTGCCTAATTCTGTATTGATGCATAAGTCTTACGTGAATAAATATTTAATGAATGCTGCCCATAGGAATCAAACTCGAGACCTTGGCATACTTGTAAGATGCATAAGTCTTGTACCACATAATCTTGGGTAACTATGAGTCACTTAGAGAATTATAAATGAAGCCTTATGGCTTGTACGTACAAATTCATAAGTCCAGCTTACGTTTAAAAGTAAGTGAACCTAAGATGTATGTGATGAATTGATGTGACTCTAGGGGGGTTAAGTAAGAGTGTGAGACACACTAAAAGGCCAAGTGCATTGGCATATGACGAAATGAACATTCACGTAATGGGGTGAGTAATTATGAAGAGTTAATATGCTAAAGCTAATGAAAATAGTGGCAACATGATAAGAGGCTAAGATGAATGGTGAGGCAAGTCACAACCAAGCCTAGGAAAATCTTACCAAATGTACTCACCTATGGAAGTGTAGAATGATGTAGAGTCAAATCTCAAGGATACTCCAAAAAAAAGTGTTAAAAATGAATCCATAGTTAATAAGCAAAGAAAGAGTGACTACATGACTATAGGCTAGTGCAAGTGAGACAAGTTGCATCTACGCCTAAAAATCAATGTCACTAAATGAAATTTCTAAGAGAGTATATTTATGCTAAACGATGAATAAGCAAAGAAAGAATGGCTTCATGAGGATAGACAATTGCCAAAGAGACAAGCTGTATCTACGCCTAAAATCAATGTCCCTCAATGAAAATTCCAAGAGAGCATATATATGTTATACAATGAACAAATAATGAAAGGTGAGTAAAGATGAAATTAAAAGATGTTAATAAAGAACGGGTGGCATCACAATAAGAGGCTAGTACAAGTGAGACAAGCTGCACATACGCCAATATAAGGTCATCAAAAGTACTCACCTAAGAGAGTGTTGAACATTAAGAGACAAGTCTCATCACATTCTATATGTAAGTGTAAGGACAATTCATACTTAATACGTAAAAAAGATATGATAAATCATCTAATGAGCTATGACTACCTCATTCTAGAAGAAAGCTTCGATGATGTATGAGTTGAATGTAAATAGGAACTTTAAATGGAGCACCGATAGGCTAGCTATGAGTGGTGATGCCTTATTTCGGGAATGGCGGAGGTTCACGTAATTCTCATGAGATGAGAATGGACACCAAGGTGGGTATGGGTCTCCCTAAATATCCTAGTCATTGAACTATGCCGCCAAAATAGGGAACTAGCCAGTGGTTTTCCACCTAAGCGAGCTAGGGATGTTTTGGTTTCACCTTAGCCAGTGACCCCATCTCTTTTCAATGTGGGGAGGAAACCGGATTTCATGAGGCTCACATGATCTATGTCGGTTAAAGTTTAAGTTCCTCAAAGTATGAAAGGTAATAAAATGAATGATACCAAAGGTGTTTGGATAGGAAAATCAAGAAGTGAACTAGACTCAAGTAATGACACTAGGTCATTCTTGGTCATTGCACAGTGAACCCGATGAGAGTCTTAAACAACATCCTAGGTATAGCTGGTGTTCACACCATCCTACGAACGACTATAAGTGAAGTACGTATTAATGAATGAAGCAGACTCTGTGTTTGCTAAAGAAGGCTCCCTAATTGAGGTCCCATATGTGGAGCCCTCATTTTTAGGAAGTCCTAATGTTAAGTCTGTGATTCCAAGGTCTCACGGCATATGAACGAATGATATGTAATATATGTACGTGCTATATGAAATATGTTATATGGTATGTGCAATATTAAAAGAATGATGATGCATGTTACTCTCATAACATGACTCTCCTAATTTGATTTGGCAAGTCCAACTGACTTGGCTTTCCATAATTGATATCGTTAGGAGAGAGCTCTTCTTAGTCATGCATGTACTTGGTGTGTACTTGCATACACCCATACTTAGAACGAATGTGTACTAATCCCATAAATTAAACTATTTTAGGTGCAGGTTCAGGAGGGTGTTGAAGACATTCATTGCAGCTGTTCGGACACCAGAGCTTTTCATTTGGACTTGGTAGGTCCACATGCATTCGAGGATGCCTGCCTTTATGTTTCTAGCTCAGAAATAGGTTTAAGCTAGTTGAGCATGTTCCACTAGTATTTCTTTCCTGTTTTGTTCAGACTTGTGTAATTGTGCCATTTTGGCAATTGTTACTTATGCTATAAGACTATTTATTTCAAGATTGAATGATTCTTTATTAGATGGTTGATACACATGAGCAATGAACTTCCTCATACACATATGCATGCTATAACTATGAAGTCTATGTACACTTCAAACAAAACAAAAAGTTTCAAATTTTCACTAAAATTAACCTAAGGAATGTAATGACGACGTAAGTAGGCTTGTCTGCGACCTATGAGAGGTCAACGACGCCAGTTTCAGCTAGGGTCTAGACCCCAGTCGTGACATTTGGTTAGAGACAATAAATAGACACATTAATATAGAGTGCTAAAGTGTATACGGGTATTAGTTAAGTGTAATTAGATCCAATGTCGCTAAAGTATTTATTATTATATACAAAGAGTGTGATACGCTCAAACTTACTTCTCAAATAAGAAGTAAAGCAGTCGTATCGAGTAAAGAACCCAACTAATGAGGTTGGGATAGTTCCCACGAGGAAAATAGTTCAGACTTAAATTTAATCTATTATTACTATTATTTAGTCAATTATTTCCTTAGAAAACAAAAGACAATAAAAGGGGGGTTTTTATTTCTAAAGTAATGAAAATAACTAACTAAATTAAAGTAAATAACTAACAAATTCAATTCTTGGAGTTTAATCAATCAATAAAAGTAACTAGGGTTTAAGTGTTCCCCACAAGTTCCTAACTTGATAATTCTAACTATAACAATTCTATTCCTAGTATCTTGCATGCAAAGTGATAAGTTATGTATTTCTAAATCCTTGATCCGGCATCTAGAAAATTTCACTCTGCACCTTGGTCCGGCTACGTGTGTTGTTATACTAACCCTTACCTTTACCTCATATTAAGCATTGTATTCGATATTTGACTTAGTTATTACCACATACCAATCGACACTATCCTATTAGATAGTATACAATAAATCTATGTTTATAATTCTTTTCCTATTATCTACCTCCTTGGTCCGACAAGTAGCATTAAGGCGAGTTCTAATGTTGGCCATCCATTAAAAAGACTTCTAAACGAAAGAATTATCAATACATGCAAGACACTATTCTGGAATTGTTAATTTAGTTAGATTTTATCTCATTATTCACTCATGGTTCCCAGAACTCATGGTTCCTAGTTATGAAGTTTAGTTACCCATAGTCATAATCACAATATTCATATATTTAATATAAGAATTCATGCACTTACTTTGACGAGAAAGAATAAAGTCCAGAAATTCACTTGATTAATCAACAAAATCACCAACAATCAATTCCATAAAAAGTGTACCAATTACTGAAATTAATCCTTCAATACTTGAACAAGAGAACTAAAATTAATCAAAAAGTCTAACTCTGCAAAAGTCTACTATCAAAGAGTCTAACAATCAAAAGTCTCACTAACAAAGAGTCTAACCGCAAAAACGAGGTTTTTTGAACTATTTATAATAAAAACAAAACCTAATAAAAGAAGGATTCTAATTACTGAAAATCTGTTAAAATGCGGCTAAGTCGACGGACCTCGTGACGGACCGTCGTGGTCACAATGGGCCGTCATGGCCTCCGTCGTCCCATACTTCACAAATTCTTCTGTTGCTCTCTTCATTACCCTCGACGAACAGGTATGACGGACCGTTCCAAGCACGACGGTCCGTCGAGGGTCTCCGTTCAATAATACTTAAACTTCTTGAAATTTGGGTACTGGGACTACTATCTGATCATTGCGACGAACCAACAGGACGGACCGTCGTGGCTATGACGGTCCGTCATGGACTTCCGTAATCCCACACTTAGGTCAGACTTCCCCATCTTTCTTCAGCAGCTTCACTACGATGCCACATACAGACCGTCACAAGCTCCATAGGTGGTCTCTTCTGCATTTTTCGCTCAAAACTTTCCGCGTTCATCTTTGGACAGATTTCCTTCAAATAAAGACAAACTTACCTAAAAATCAATACAAAAAGGCTTTTGGACACACACAAAATTTAAGGAAAAAGCATTCGAAATATCATGAAACCACGGTATATCAACACCCTCAACTTAAATTCGTTGTTTGTCCTCAAGCGACCACTATGACTCACTACAAAATCTTTGTACAATAGTTTCCATATTTTAGCTTTTGCAATCATTTGTTTATCAATCCCGATCAATCTCATCATGTTTATGCATGTTATCACTATTAGACTTGAATTATGTGGAATCAGACAATGAAACAGACTCACCACGCACTGACACATATCCTCTTCAATTTCTCACCGAGGTGCTAATATTTCCGGTATTGCAACTAGTGTCCTCACTTAAAAACAACATCCTCATTTTTCACACAATGATTTCAGTTTGAATATAAGGATTACTTTTCAACACTCACTCTCAGAACAAATTCACAACTCATTCATACATATTGCCATAAGCTTGCCCTTATTTTCACTGCTTTAAGTTCGCTATGCTACTCTTAGGATCACGATAGGACTTTCTTAGCTTGTAACATAGTCTCAGGGTCAGGTAGGGTATATTTAGGTATATTTTAGTGACTTTTTTCCCTCCTTGACATATCGGCTAAACATACAACTTTTTATCATTTTATTTCGCCCGATTTCTCATATTCTTTCACCTTGCTATTTTCCCTTCATTCTTCATTTATGTAAGTGACTCCTTTTCTTTTCTTGCTTTTATATAGATATATATATATATATATATATATATATA
>NC_028648.1:65759583-65804702 GCF_001406875.1 Solanum pennellii
CCACCCTCAACTCATGGCTTTACCATGAGTCAAAGTACACAATATCCAAAGTTGGGTCAGAGACACGAAAAGGTTGTTTACTGCATTAGCCACCCTCAACTTATGCTTTTGGCATAAGCTGAGGTGCACATGTCCAAGGAGGGACCAGGGTCAACACATTATTCCCAAAAAAGATCATGAAAAAGAAAGGTCTATTTTAAGCTCAAATCATTTAAATCAAAGAGGGATTAATTTCATTCGGGTTTTTTAGGCTAAAAATTGGCTATATTGAACAAGGGCATATGATCCTTTCCTAATTGTCTATTACAACTTACTTCTAGCAGGACTAACCAGGCAAGTTCTAGCTCAGTACAAAAAGTGGACTATTCAAATTTTCCTCACACTCACTTGACATTTCATTACTCTACCAGATTATCAGACACCTAGTTCGAGTCTTAGACTTAGGGTCATGCAGTGGTGTATCTCTATGTCATGCTTAGAGCCACACATTTATCAATTTCTGTGCCTAGCCTTGCATCATTTTCATTACATCAGGATATCATTTTTGTTTTAGCCATCATGCTTCAGAGTTATACTATGTATACAAGATATAGACATGTCGGTTCAACAATAAAAATAAACAGTCTCTTGGGGAAAAAGAACACAGGCAAGAAAACAACAAAAGAGGATCGTGAATTGGGCTACTCAGACTTCACCCTAGCACTCACTTTCCATTTACCCCACCCCCAACAAAAAAGATATGCAATTGTCCCCAATGCATAAAAAAACTGAAATACGATAGTGGTAGGTGAAGCAAACCTGGGGCACAAAGCACCGGCGATCAGCAAACTGGTGGGTCCGGTTCCCTTGAACCCACTAACTATGTAGTATGGATACCCATCAGTAGTGTCCTCATCAGCAACAACACTATTAGTAGTGCCTCCTGCTGTCTCCACATCTCTGGAGCTAGATGCCTCAGCAGCTGACTCTACAACCCTGATCTGACGCGCCTCCTCATCAGCAAGCGAGGCTCTCCTCGCATCCTCCATCTTACGACGCTCTTTCTTCCGTGCTCTAGCCTCATCCTTGTCTCGACCCTTGCGCCTCTTGGCATGCTCTCGAGGGGGAGGTGGTGGAATCTCAGAAGCGGCGAATAAGGCAGCCATCACTGTGTCCTTAGCAGGCTCTGAAGAAGGGGCTTCAGACTCAAGCACCCTAGCCTCTAGGATCATATCAATATCCGCTCGCAGACACTCAACCGCAGCTTGAAGGGTCAACACGTCCATGTGAGGGGCTGGTCGGGCTAGCATCCGCCACTCAAAAGCGTCCAAGCAGTGATGAACCTCAACGATCTTCTGCTCTGTGTGCTGGACCATTTTACGCTCCAAGCGCATCTCTGCCTCAGCAATAGACCTCTGCATCCAAGGATGGATGTGATGCAGAAGTGTGGGCATCTGAGCCTCTATTTTCTGGACCCTAGCAAGCGCGGCCGGAGCGGGGAAAGGTGCTGAGCGAGAGGATCTAGGAGCAGTGCTACTACTTGGGATAGACTCGACTGGGGTAGTATCAGTGGTTGCGGAAGTAGCCTACGTAGCCGTTCGAGCATGTGCTACAATATCAGCCAGATTTTAACCTAGTGGAGGCAACTCTAGACGGGGCCCTCTGCGTGGAGCCAACTCATTGGCCTCATCCTTGATGAGGCCGATATCAACAGTGCCCAGCGGTGTCTTGAGCTGATCAATGTGCCAGATGGGCACACCCGCGGACCTGCATAAGGAAAATATCATGCACGGGAAAGTTTAAGTAGTTGTGACCTTGAAATCCCTCTCGTGCATGATCGCCTGTAGAATCCATGCGAAGTCCACCTCGAACCCGGCTATCATCGCCGCGATCAGAACTGCGCGATCCCATGTGACTATATTATTAGCAACGTGGGGGAAAGGCAGTGGCAGACAATCAACCATAAGAACTTAGCCGTGAAGGTCAAGTTAGCCTTCTTGATGGATACCTTCGGCTCCGTTACCCAGTCGGCACCATCTCCATCCATAGACAAGTACAGGTCCATCCACCTCTTGGTGGTCTCTCTCAGCGATGGCTTACGCAAGAATTAGCCATCTTTTACAATTTGCCACCGGTAGTCAAACTTGGCGGTGAGAGGGGTCCAGTTGGCATCAACATCCTCTCCGTACATACCAGCAGATGGAGGGCAGGGGGATGTCGACCAGTATGCCGCGTACTCGGATGTGCTCAAGTAGGGCCTGTTTGGCGGGGGCAGCCCGCCTATCTATCTGTGATCGGAAAGTAGCCACGTAAGAGGCATAAAACTCTGGACCAACTCCTCACTATAGCAGCCTAAAGAACGAGCTGTCGACTCTAGCCGGTATCTGGTGAAGAGATTGTGGATCTCTGACATGGTGGGGAGACTTCCCGTAAGGACACGCCTCTCCTGTGTTAGGGTCCATGTCATGCCGCCTTTATCATTTAGAAACTTAGCGTTGGGCTGGTCGACAACCGGGGTGAGAGCACCAGTCGGTGAGCCTGGAGTGGAATCAGGACTGTCAGCCTCATTAGAGTAGGCAGAGTGTGCAGTTGTGGCGGGTGCAGTGCTGGGAGAACGTACTCGGGATCATGCTCATCATTAGAGCCTATAACTAGTCGGGCAGATGAGGCGATAGACTTTGAATGCCCACGTGCGTAAACTCAATCTTGTTTCGGTTCCATTAGAGATAGTACCTGTAAACAATCATTATTAGTACTAGAAGGAGCAAACAAGACAAGCAACAATGACATAAAATAAACATAAGAGCAAAGCTGTAATGACCTATCTGGAGTAACAGTGAAGCACGACGGACCAGGTGACGGCTCGTCGTGAGTATGACAGGCTGTCATGGGGGCCGTCATGTCTTACTTCAACTATGTTTATATGGAGACCCCTGAAGGAAAGTCTCTGACAATTACGACGGATAATCAGGACAGACCGTCATGACAATTACGGTCCATTGCCGATGTCCATCGTGGGGCACTTAGAAAAAGTATGGAGACCCTTAGGAGAGGGGTCTCTGACCGTCATGATGGTTGTGCAGAATGAACCGTCGTGGGTATGACGGTCCGTCGTAGATGTCCATCAAAGGACACTTGGAAAAAAATGGAGACCCTCAGGACAAGGGTCTCTGACAACCATGACGGTTGTCCAGGACAGACCGTCGTGTTAATGACGGTCCATCTTAGATGTCCGTCAGAGGACACTTAGAAAAAGTTGGAGACCCTTAGGAATAGGGTCTCTGACAACCAGAACGGTTATGCAGGACGGACCGTCGAAGGTATGACGGTCCGTCGTAGATGTCCGTCGGAGGATACTTGGAAAAAAATAGAGACCCTTAGGACAAGGGTCTCGGATAATCATGACGGTTGTGCAGGACGGTGTCCGTCTTAGACGTCCGTCAGAGGACACTTAGAAAAAGTTGGAGACCCTTAGGAATAGGGTCTCTGACAACTAGAACGGTTGTGTAGGACGGACTGTCGTAGGAACGACGGTCCGTCGCATGTGTCCATTGGTAAACACTTAGAGAAAATGAACAGTGGGGTGTTGGAACAGACCCTATGACGGTTTGTTGTGGGTACGACGGTCCGTCATCGGGGTCTCGTTCTGTCATTTAGTGACAGAACTGAGGATGCCATAATCATCCCCTGTGACTCAAATGGAATACTTAGTGTTATCCTACATGTTTCTAACCAAAATACCTAGCAAACTAGCAATGCTAAAGCACCTATTTCTCGAGTTTTAACAAGGCAATTCGAGTATTCTAAACCTACATTAGACAAAATTGGATCAAAGAATGAAGACCCACAAAAAAGAAATAGGCCAATACTAATTAGAAGCAAAAATGCAATGTAAATGGATAGAGATCAGAGACACATACCTGAGAAGAGGAGAAAAAACAAGCAAATGAGGCACTTGGTTATCAAGAGTAGAACCACAGCAGCAGACTCCGACTAGTAGAAAGGAGATTTCGGAATTGGGGATTTGAGGAAGTGATCAGTTGATTGAGAAGAGAGGTAGGAAGTTGGAAGTTTGAAAGGGAGGGAAATGGGAGAAAGAAGGAAGTAAATGGTTGAAATGAAGGGGTAGGGGTTTTTAAATGTCGACGATTTTTAAACTACCCCATCCGGGTCTGGTTGGGTATGCTGGTTAATGACGCAACGAGTCCCCGATGATGATCTGTCGCAGATGCGACGGTCCGTAATGAGTTCAGTCGCGTGTGCCCTAATTTTGAAAATAAATGAAAGACGTACCTGGCACGACGGATTCATGCGACGGTCCGTCGCATGCGTGATAGTCCGTCGATGTATCCGTTAGTGACTTTTGCAGAGTGATTTTCTACAGAATTTCCTGGTGATTTGTGTGCAAATTTAAAACCCATTAGTATAAAATGCTACCATTACTAGAAAGAAAACTATAAGTATTGGATTGCCTTCCAACCAGCGCCTGATTTAACGTCGCGGCACGACTGAAGACACTTGATTACTCAGACTTCATCAAGATGGTATGCCTCGATCCCTTCATTAGCCGATTCAGCATGCCCAAAATAGATTTGTATTCGTTGTCCATTCACATTAAATCGCACACCCTCCTTGGTTTCTAACTCAACTTCTTCATGAGGGAATAATTGATTAATCAAGTAAGGGCCAGTCCATTTGGACTTGAGCTTGCCCGGAAACAAATGCAACCTAGAATTGTATAAAAGCACCAAATCCCCAACCATAAACTCTCGTTTTTCAATTTTTAGGTCATGGTGCTTTTTCTTCTTTTCTTTGTAGAGGGCTGAGCTTTCATAAGCTTTTAGGCGAAATTCATCGAGTTCATTCAACCCAGTTAGCCGTTGTTCTGCAGCTTCATTGCAATCCATTTTCAACTTCTTCATAGCCCACATGGCTTTGTAATCTAATTCCCCTCAGCAGCGCCAAAATTTGATACACTCAAACTTACTTCTCAAATAAGAAGTAAAATGGTTGTATCAAGTAAAGAACCCAACTAATGAGGTTGGGATCGTTCCCACGAGAAAAATAGTTCATACTTAACTTTAATCTATTATTACTATTATTTAGTCAATTATTTTCTTAGAAAACAAAAGACAATAAAAGGGGGGGTTTTATTTCTAAATTAATGAAAATAACTAACTAAACTAAAGTAAACAACTAACAGATTCAAATCTTGGAGTTTAATCAATTAATAAAACTAACTAGGGTTTAAGTGTTCCCCACAAGTTCCTAACTTGATAATTCTAACTATAACAATTCTTTCCTAGTATCTTGCATGCAATGTGATAAATTATGTATTTCTAAATCCTTGGTCCGGCATCTAGAAAATTTCACTCCGCACCTTGGTCCGGCTACGTCTGTTGCTATATCAACCCTTACCTTTACCTCATATTAAGGATTGTATTCGATATTTGACTAAGTTATTACCTCGTACCAATCAATACTAGCCTATTAGATAGTATAAACTAAATCTATGTTGATAATTTTTTTCCTATTATCTACCTCCTTGGTCCGGCAAGTAGCATTAAGGCGAGTTCTAAAGTTGGCCATCCGTTAAAAAGATTTCTAAACGAAAGAATTATCAATACATGCAAGACACTAATCTGGGATTGTTATTTTAGTTAGATTTTACCTCACTATTCACCCAAAGTCATAATCACAATTTTAATATATTTAATATAAGAATTCATGCACTTACTTTGATGAGAAAGAATAAAATCCATAATTTCACTTGATTAATCAACAAAATCACCAACAATCAATTCCAGAAAAAGTGTAACAATTACTGAAATTAATCCTTCAATACTTGAACAAGAGAACTAAAAATTATCAAAAAGTCCAACTCTCCAAAAGTCTACTATCAAAGAGTCTAATAATCAAAAGTCTCACTAACAAAGAGTCTAACCCCAAAAACGAGGTTTTTCGAACTATTTATAATAAAAATAAAACCTAATAAAAGGAGGATTTTAATTACAATACTTGAACAAGAGAACTAAAAATTATCAAAAAGTCCAACTCTCCAAAAGTCTACTATCAAAGAGTCTAATAATCAAAAGTCTCACTAACAAAGAGTCTAACCCCAAAAACGAGGTTTTTCGAACTATTTATAATAAAAATAAAACCTAATAAAAGGAGGATTTTAATTACAATACTTGAACAAGAGAACTAAAAATTATCAAAAAGTCCAACTCTCCAAAAGTCTACTATCAAAGAGTCTAATAATCAAAAGTCTCACTAACAAAGAGTCTAACCCCAAAAACGAGGTTTTTCGAAGTATTTATAATAAAAACAAAACCTAATAAAAGGAGGATTTTAATTACTGAAAACCTTTCAAAACGCGGCTGGATCGACGGACCTCGTGACGGACCGTCGTGGTCACAACGGGCCGTCATGGCCTCTGTCATCCCATACTTCACAAATTCTTCTGCTGCTCTCTTCATTACCCTCGACGATTAGGTATGACGGACCGTTCCAAGCACGATTGTCCGTCGAGGGTCTCCGTTCCATAATACTTAAACTTCTTGGAATTTGGATACTGGACTACTCTCTGATCATTGCGACGAACCAGCAGGACGGACCGTCGTGGCTATGATGGTCCGTCATGGACTTTCTCCACTCTCTTCTCACGTTATTTATCAGCAAAAAGAACAAGAAAAATCATAGTTCATCACTTGAAGAACTTGCACACAAAAACTCAAAACAAAAACTAAACTAAAAACGAAAGCAATAACATTATTCTTGACGGGTTGTGCTTGATGTTTGGTGGTGAGGCTTTGGTGTCATGGAGTTGGCTGCCATTGACTAAGATTTAGAGGGTGTTTGTCGACAAAAGGTACTGGTTTTCTTCCTCTTGGTCTCTTTCCCATGAGACCCCTAAGATTCAGTCGAATTCAAATATGAAAACTAGGAATGTTCCCCTTTGCATGTCCCTGTCACTAACTCCCATCGATTGTTGTAGGTTGGATTTGTTTGCTGGTAGAAATTAGGGATATAATGTGTTCGTGATTATTATGTTCATGTATGTATGTTCTGATTTATGTGATGATGAAAATGTGTGCAATGTGTGTGTAGTTGTGTTCTTAGGCATGTTTTGGAGCATGAAAATGGCATGTTAAAGTCTTGTGTTTTTTGTATAAGATTACTTGGAAAAGATGCACATAATAATGTACAAAATATCCAGCAAATTACCTAAGAATATAATGTACAAATGATGAAAAAAGTGGACTAAAAACGTGACTAAATTTCCAAAAAATCTGGAAATTTGGTCTCGGCTAAGCAACAAGTGAGTTGCTGAAATTTTTAAATTTTTTTGATTATGTGAGGTCATTAGAGATTTAACCCAAGACCTCACCTTATGCAAGCTATTAAAAATTTAATAATAAAAATGAGGTAAGGGGGATTCGAAATGGGGTAAGGCTTAAGTGAAGGAATGAAAGAGAAAAAAAATTAAAAAAAATGAGGTGTGTGGGTATCGAACCCAACCTCTTGGATAAGTGAGGGAGATAGGAGAAAATTGAAAAAACAATAAAATGAGGGGTGTGGGAATCGAACCCACAACCTCTCGGATATTGAGGAAGTTAGGAGAAAAATTAAAGAAAAGTAAAATGAGGTTGTGAGGGATTGATCCACATCCTCTTGGTATCCATCGAAAAATAGAGGAAGGAAAAAGAAAGGGAAAAGAAGTTTAGGTGTTGGGATTCGACCTGAAGTCTCCAAGCTGAAAAATATAAATAAAAAATTTAATATGAGACTAAGTGTAGCTCAAGGGATTAGAAACCGAGTTCCCTTGCCTAATTCTGTATTGATGCATAAGTCTTACGTGAATAAATATTTAATTAATGATGCCCATAGGAATCAAACTCGAGACCTTGGCATACTTATAAGATGCATAAGTCTTGTACCACATAATCTTGGGTAATTATGAGTCACTTAGATGAATTAGAAATGAAGCCTTATGGCTTGTACGTACAGATTCATAAGTCCAGCGTACGTTTAAATGTAAGTGAACCTAAGATGTATGTGATGAATTGATGTGACTCTAGGGGGGTTAAGTAAGAGTGTGAGACACACTAAAAGTCCAAGTGCATTGGCATATGACGAAATGAACATTCACGTAATGAGGTGAGTAATTATGAAGAGTTAATATGCTAAAGCTAATGAAAATAGTGGCAACATGATAAGAGGCTAAGATGAATGGTGAGGCAAGTCACAACCAAGCCTAGGAAAATCTTACCAAATGTACTCACCTATGCGAGTGTAGAATGATGTAGAGTCAAATCTCAAGCATACTCCAAAAGAAAGTGTTAAAAATGAATTCATAGTTAATAAGAACGGAAAGAGTGACTACATGACTATAGGCTAGTGCAAGTGAGACAAGCTGCATCTACGCCTAAAAATCAATGTCACTAAATGAAATTTCTAAGAGAGTATATTTATGCTAAATGATGAATAAGTAAATAAAGAGTGGCTATATGAGGATAGACTAGTACAAGTGAGACGAGTTGTATGTACGCCTAGAATCAATGTCCCTCAATGTAAATTCCAAGAGAGCATATGTATGTTATACGAGGAATAAATAATGAAAGGTGAGTAAAGATGAAATGAAAAGATGTTAGAAAGAACAGGGTGGCATCACAATAAGAGGCTAGTACAAGTGAGACAAGCTGTACGTACGCCAATATAAGGTCACCAAAAGTACTCACCTAAGAGAGTGTTGAACATTAAGAGACAAGTCTCAATCACAATCTATATGTAAGTGTAAGGACAATTCACACTTAATACATAAAAAAGAGATGATAAATCATCTAATGAGCTATGACTACCTCATGATAGAAGCAAGCTTCGATGATGCATGAGTTGAATGCAAATAGGAACTTTAAATGGAGCACCGATAGGCTAGCTATGAGTGGTGATGTCTTTTTTCGGGAACGGCGGAGGTTCACGTAATTCTCATAAGATGAGAATGGACACCAAGGTGGGTACTGGTTTCCCTAAATCTCCTAGTCTTTGAACATGCTGCCAAAAGAGGGATTTAGCCAGTGGTTTTCCACCTATGAGATCTAGGGATGTTTTGGTTTCACCTTAGCCAGTGATCCCACCTCTTTTCGGTGTGGGAAAGACACCGGATTTCATGATGCTCACATGATCTATGTCGGTTAAAAGTTGAAGTTCCTCAAAGTATGAAAGATAATAAAATGAATGATACCAAAGGTGTTTGGATAGGAAAATCAAGAAGTGAACTAGACTAAGTAATGACACTAGGTTATTCTTGGTCATTGTATAGTGAACCCGATGAGAGTCTTGAACAACATCCTAGGTATAGCTGGTGTTCACACCAGCCTACGACGACTAAAAGTTAAGTACGTATAAATGAATGACGCAGACTCTGTGTTTGCTAAAGAAGGCTCCCTAATTGAGGTGCCATATGTGGAACCCACATTTTTGGGAAGTCCTAATGTTAAGTCTGTGAAACCAAGGTCTCACGACATATGAATGAATGATATGTAATATATGTACATGCTATATGAAATATGTTATGTGCTATGTGCAATATGAAAAGAATAATGATGCATGTTACTCTCATAACATGACTCTCCTAATTTGATTTGGCAAGCTCAACTGACTTGGCTTTCCATAATTGATATCGTTAGGAGAGAGCTCTTTTTAATCATGTATGTACTTGGTGTGTACTTGCATACACCTATACTTAGAACAAGTGTGTACTAATCCCATAAATTAAACTATTTTAGGTGCAGGTTCAGAAGGGTGTTGAAGACATTCATTGCAGCTGTTCGGACAACAAACTTTTCATCCGGACTTGGTAGGTCCACATTCATCGAGGATGCCTGCCTTTATGTTTCTAGCTTAGTAATAGGCTTAGGCTAGTGGAGCATGTTCCACTAGTATTTCTTTCCTATTTTGTTCAGACTTATGTAATTGTGCCATTTTGGCAATTGTTACTTATGCTCTAAGACTATTTAATTCAAAATTGAATGATTCTTTATTAGATGGTTGATACAAATGAGCAATGAACTTCTTTATACACATATGCATGTTATAACTATGAAGTCTATGTACACTTCAAACAAAATAAAAAGTTTCAAATTTTTCTCTAAAATTAACCTAACGAATGTAATGACGACGTAAGTAGGCTTGTCTGTGACCTCTGAGAGGTAAACGACGCCGGTTTCGGCTAGGGTCTACACCCCAGTCGTGACATTTGGTTAGAGACAATAAATAGACACATTAATATAGAGTGCTAAAGTGTATACGGGCATTAGTTAAATGTAATTAGATCCAATGTCGCTAAAGTATTTAGGATTCTATACAAAGATTGTGATACGCTCAAATTTACTTCTCAAATAAGAAGTAAAGTGGTCGTATCAAGTAAAGAACCCAACTAATGAGGTTGGAATCGTTCCCACGAGGAAAATAGTTCAGACTTAACATTAATCTATTATTACTATTATTTAGTCAATTATTTCCTTAGAAAACAAAAGACAATAAAAGGGGTGGTTTTATTTCTAAATTAATGAAAATAACTAACTAAATTAAAGTACACAACTAACAGATTCAAATCTTGGAGTTTAATCAATTAATAAAAGTAACTAGGGTATAAGTGTTCCCCACAGGTTCCTAACTTGATAATTCTAACTATAACAATTCTTTCCTAGTATCTTGCATTCAAAGTGATAAGTTATGTATTTTTAAATCCTTGGTCCGGCATCTAGAAAATTTCACTCCGCACCTTGGTCCGGCTACGTGTGTTGCTATACCAACCCTTACCTTTACCTCATATTAAGCATTGTATTCGATATTTGACTAAGTTATTAACTCGTACCAATCGACACTAGCCTATAAGATAGTATACACTAAATCTATGTTGATAATTCTTTTCCTATTATCTACCTCCTTGGTCCGGCAAGTAGCATTAAGGCGAGTTCTAACGTTGGCCATCCGTTAAAAAGACTTCTAAACGAAAGAATTATCAATACATACAAGACTATCAATACATGCAAGACATTATTTTAGTTAGATTTTACCTCATTATTCACCCATGGTTCCCACAACCCTAGCTATGGAGTTTAGTTACCCATAGTCATAATCACAATATTCATATATATTTAATATAAGAATTCATGCACTTACTTTGATGAGAAAGAACAAAATCCAGAAATTCACTTGATTAATCAACAAAATCACCAACAATCAATTCCAGAAAAAGTGTAACAATTAGTGAAATTAATCCTTCAATACTTGAACAAGAGAACTAAAAATTATCAAAAAGTCCAACTCTCCAAAGTCTACTATCAAAGAGTCTAATAATCAAAACTCTCACTAACAAAGAGTCTAACCCCAAAAACGAGGTTTTTCAAACTATTTGTAATAAAAACAAAACCTAATAAAAGAAGGATTCTAATTACTGAAAATCTGTCAAAATGCGGCTGGATCGAAGGACCTCGTGATGGACCGTCGTGGTCACAACGGGCCGTCATGGCCTTCGTCATCCCATACTTCACAAATTCTTCTGCTGCTCTCTTCATTACCCTCGACGAACAGGTATGACGGACCGTTCCAAGCACGACGGTCCGTCGAGGGTCTCCGTTCCATAATACTTAAAATTCTTGGAATTTGGGTACTGGGACTACTCTCTGATCATTGCGTCAAACCAGCAGGACAGACCGTCGTGGCTATGACGGTCCGTCATGGACTTCCGTAATCCCACACTTAGGTCAGACTTCCCCATCTTCCTTCAGCAGCTTCACTACGATGCCACCTACGACCGTCACAAGCTCGACGGACCGTCACAAGCTCCGTAGGTGGTCTCTTATGCATTTCTCGCTCAAAACTTTCTGCGTTCATCTTTGGACAGATTTCCTGCAAATAAAGAGAAACTTACCTAAAAATCAATACAAAAAGGCTTTTGGACACACACTAAATTAAAGGAAAAAGCATTAAAAATACCGTGAAACCACGGTATATCAGATTGCTAGCTAACACAAAAAATACATATTTAGCGACAATTGCTAATTAATTGCCACAAAATTCAATTTTATGTAGTGGGTACATAATAGTTTTCACATTTTTAAGTTAATAAGGGAAAATCCATCGATACTCCATTCCACCGATGGAAAAAAGTTATACAATATTGTAACTAGCGGATATGACGTGTAAGCCTTTGAGCCAATTTCCACTAAGACTAGAGGAAAAATTATTATGATGAATTGAGACTGATGAACAATTAAATTACAAGATGAGTATTAGACTTCTAACAACTTGTTACTCATATTTTGTAGTGCTCCACAAGACTTGTTCGAGTAAGGACAAGACTTAACAATATAATACTCCTTATGTCCTATGTTTCTCTAGATGTTATGTTCATTTTGAAGTCATACTACACCATTTTAGGCCTACGGCAACACCACTAAAGTGTAGCCTAAACTAGAAAAAAGTGTGGCCTTTGATAAAAGGCTACACTTTTGGACTTTCAACAACACTTTTTAGGGGGTGGCGTAAAGAAGCGTAACCTTAGGCAACACTTTTCAAATGTTGCCATATTTGGTTACACTTATAAAGCGTAGCCAAAGAGGTATAAGGGCACGCTTTGTTGCTGGGCATTAACAACACACATTTTTTACTAGACTACACTTAAAATTGTTGCCTTTGCAGTGTTATTGGTCACACTTTCAAAGTGTTGCCTTTTATCGTTCATCTATAGCAACACTTACAAAGTGTTGCCTTTTATAGGTCATCTAGAGCAACACGTATAAAGTCTAACTTTATATCTCATCTAGAGCAACACTTATAAAGTGTAACTTTATGTCTCATCTACAACAACACTTATAAATGTAACTTTATTTCTCATCTAGAGAACCACTTATAAAGTGTAATTTTATTTCTCATCTAGATCAACACTTAGAAAGTGTACTTTTACATCTCATCTAGAGCAACACTTATAAAGTGTAACTTTATATCTCATCTAGAGCAACACTTATAAAGTGTAAATATATATACACAAAAATTAACTAATAATTAATTTGAAGCTATATATTTCAAATAAACTTCAAGAAACATGTCTTGTACAATCAAAGCTTAGAAAGTGATTGCTTAGAGATCTTTAATATCAATAAATTCCAAAAAACAAATGCATCATTCAAACGTATATGACAATATTACAAAAAATCTTCATCATTCGCTATAGTAGATCGAGTTAACTTCATGCCGAATTTCAAATTTAATTACCGGCATTTTCTTGCACATTCAAAATAAAATTATAAGTGGCACAATTGAACGATATATAGCTAGTCAATGGAACTACATAGCTAAACCAAAAGTTTATTATCACAGTGATGACTACTTCATAGTTAGATTTAGCAACAAAGAAGATAGTGATGAAGTACCTTAGGCATATGCAGAATATGTAGTACCTTAGGCATCTGCAGAATATGCAGTACCTTAGGCATATGCAGAATATGCAATACCTTAGACATATGCAGAATATGCAATACCACTGTGGGTCAAGTTGCCAAACCTTCCACTCAACTATTGGGGTATGGACTAACTTGCAGAATATGCAATACCTTAGGCATTCTAGTGTATGCAGATGAATGTACAAGCAAATAGGAGAGAATCTTAGGTTCTGAATTATAGATATGGATGTCACAGTCGCTCTTCCATCGATAGTCAAAGTTCAAGATCCTACTGGAAGAGTTTTTGACCAAGAGGTATGGTATGATTGGGTTCAAGAGTACTGGATAACATGTTTACAAGTTGGACATGATTGTAGTAGAAAACAATCCAAACCTAAAGAAACAACACAGGAGAAGGAAAGTGTCCAAAACAAGAGAAATTTGCCTCAGAAAATAGTTTAGCAATGGCAACCTAGACAAGATCAAAACCAAGAGGTACTACAAGAAGAGATAATTGAGAAGTCTATTGCTGAATTCTCACCACTGCAAAAGGAGGCAGAATTTCATAACGTGAAACATAAATCAGCTGCAAAAAATAGTCTGAGCCCCAAACCATTCGCAGTGCTTACTAGGAATATTTATAGTCCACTAATGAATGGCCAGCCAATAGGGAATTCCAAACTAGTTAGTGGAGCAGGAGAATGCAACACAACCAACAAGACCGGTTGTGTTGATCTATGGGGGGATCTCAATGACTGATCAAACAATACACAACCATATAAAAAGCATTTCATTGCCTTTAGAATTCTACTTCCCTGCACTATATGGATGGCACACAGTGGACAACAAAGTTGGACAATAAAGATTGTTAATTACCCAATGTCTACCACTACTCAAGAAAATGCAAGGCAAAATCACATGTTGGACAACAATGTTTTTATCGTATGAGAGAGGGAACATAGCATGGACAGACCATCAATATCAATATAATACACCTTGATTATTAATTACCATGAGAAATAACATATCAAATTGAAAGCAAGTCTCTTTCAAAGATTCTATTCAACATTAGCATGGACATACCAAAATCTCCTAACAAAACATTGCAGCAACAACAGACTCATCACATAGGTATAACTACTATTTCTACAATCCCTACTTCTAATAAATTCATTGATCTTTCTATGCAGGATTAAGCAACAATCAAGAAGGAGCCAAAAAGAAGTATGCATGAGAACACTCACATTGACAATAGTCTATCCACACTAAAAGTTAAAAGCAGTAAAACAATATGCAGACTATCAAAGCAGTAAAACAATAGGATAAAAAAGTACACAACTACAACAAAAAATCACTAAAGTTTTCCTTCAACACAATACAACACTGATACAACTAAAACAAAGTACGGACTGAACATTCAAATATTCAAGATAGTAAAATAAGTTAAGAATTACATTACCAAGAACATCAACTCAAATAGAAGAAAAATAATATGCAGACTATCAACAGAGAATATTAAATACAATATACCTTTTGAAGAACCGAATTATGAGCTGACCCCGAAGAATATGGAAGATTTGTGCCTCTTACCGCTTGTGCGCTACTTGCATCAATAGGTGAAGCAAGGTTAGATCCAACACACGCTGGTATATTTTAAAAATTCATTCCAGGGTTGTTTTGAAGCAATTGAGTGAATAAATGTCGCATTTCTTCCCTCAATTCTTCCTTTAGAGAAGTGATTTCATTGGCATGCTTTTGTTTTAGATTGTTAATTTCCTCATATTCCTTCAAAGTACTTGTTGTCACTGATCTACCATAGCACCTAAGTCGACCAGGTTGCTCGTTTCCAAACACGTCCCTAAATGCCTCATCAGTTGTTTCCCCAGAATTTTGGAGATTCTGAAGTTCATCCGATTGAATAAAATTGGCATCCATACTGAATTGTAAGTACAATTTCAGTTCCAGTCCTATGATAGTGATCAAGAACTTAAAAATATGACAAGTTTTCCTAGCAAACAATTCAGCGATATAGACAAATAATTGAATATCACATCGCACTTGCACAAGAAAAAGAAGAAGACATGTGACAAAATTCAATGGAGTTAAACTCCCTACAATATATAAATTTTAAGTCTAAATCAAATTCACTACTAATCCTCTATAGCAACTGGGTATCATCCTGGATTTCCTTTCCCGTCTTGGTACGAGTTGCAATAAACATTTCAGGACTTGATGATTCTTCGTTGTTGTCTTTGGTTGCACGCTATAGATAATATCAAAAGAAATTTAAAAAAATCAGCATGTTCTGATAAAGTACAAAAAAAATGAGATTCAAATATTCGAAGAATTGTTAGCTAAGTATTACCAATGCCACACGAACTCTAGCAAAATTAATAGGTCCCATTCGATGCCTCCACTTTTGTTTTTCCCTGTTTTGAGAATTCATCTCACATATGACCTATTATTAAATAAAAAGAGATAATTGAATTGATAAATAAGAAAATAATAGATATGATAAAAAATAATATGTTGATGAGTAGAAATGCAATATTCTAGCCTTACTTGAACAGTTGGGTGTTTCCAATATCCGAATGCCATCATAACGTTTTGCTAGCATCTCCTCAACGGTACTGTTTTATCAAAAAAATTCTTTTAATTTTTTTGTTTGTGTCGCCTCCAAGAATAATGAAGACCAGTCATCACCCACTTCTTTCCTTCTACTGGAATTAGAAATTTGGACTATCCAAAATAAAATATATTTAGCTTCAGAAAGTAAAATCAAATAATAAAATGTGCAATCTGAAGAGTGATTGTTCTTACATTGATATATTTCAACATGCGCTTTTTAGTATCCTTTGGCACCACATGCCAACTAGTGTACATCGAGCTGACGAATCTAGGATTTCTTGGAATGGTTCCTATAAAGTTGCTTAATTGTGACACAATCTTATTAGTTGGTCCCACTTCTTGTCCTTTATCAGATATCACCTCCTTTCTTTCTTCCAAATTTCTTGCGTGAATATCCTTACATGTTGTTTGTCCTCAAACGTTTTTTGGCTTTGATATTTCTAGAATGATGTAACAGATAGGAAATAAGATATTTCTTTCATAAAGAGTATGAAATCGTACAAGGTTTAAGACATACCTTTTGGATTACAATCAATGTTAATTTCCTCTTCGGCATCACATTCATCTCCACCAAGTCCTTCTTTATCCACAAGATCATCCAATCCTTTGTTGTGTTCATTAATAATAGAGTATGCATAAATTCCACATTAGCTGTTGTATAGTTATCACGTTTTGTTTCATCATCCAAGCGTATCCCTTGAATTTTTAGAAAATGATCAATAGTAATAGCTGGTATGATCGACTTCCTTATTACCTGCTTGCAATTTGGTACATCAAGAATATCATGTTCATTATGTACCAGTCCATTACCTTGTTGTTGCTTATCCTGAAACTGACCAATACGGGTGGCTGGTCAAACCAACTTCCTCTTCACATGATTGAAGTTCAGTAGAGTTCCTGTCACCGTACTGAAGCAGTAACACCTTTCTTCAGTAACGTTTGGAACCTAGAGTTCACAGGAAGTGTAATTCCTTTATCTTGAATGGACTCTTTAGATTGAAATAACCTCTGTTTAGTTTGTCCTTTCCCTGCAATCATATGTGAGGTTCTAAGCTCTTCCCTTGAAGACGATTTAATTACTGATTTGTGCCCAAGAAATTTAGTCTTTCCTTGTTGTGGAACGAAACACTCAGGATTCTTCCTTTTATGTGGTATTGGTGCCTGCTCTTTCATAGCTTTATCGTTGCGTACGTTTGCAAGTTTTTCGCTCTTAATCTTGAATTTGTTGGCCAATTCAACACTTGATTGGTATTGCATATCAACATCCAGATTCTTCAATAGACTTTGAGGTTTGTTTGGATTTGAACCTTTTTTCTTTAATATTGTTGATTGATTAATTCTTCTCGTTTTGTTCGAATCTCTTTGATATCTTTCCCTGTAGTAAGTAAACCAACAAAATTTGGGTAGCTTGCCTAGCAGAAGCAAATATAATACTTAAGCCTCATGATTCCAATTGATTGGTAGAAGGTAATGCCTATTTAAAAATATAAATACATATTACCTGTACTTGACAAGTTTAACGCACATAGTATTGATGGTAGAGGACAAGCATCACTAGACATTAAAAGAAGCATCAAACTGAAAAGATTGCAGAGCAGAAACCAAATTTTGTGCACTTAACAATTCTATAATCAATGCCCACAAAAGTTGTTGACTAATGTATGGTTAAAGCAACATGGAAGGGGGCATGTTGCTTGCAAATAAGTCATTTAGCAAGAGCAGGAAAAAATCATGACATGATCTCTGCATCAAGCACTTCTAAATATATCTCCCTTCAATTAACAAGTCTTAACACCAAAACAATTGTAATCTACTTGACTGATACAATTCTCCAATGCAGTAATTTTCCACTTTTCATTTCCACATCATTGTTAGTTAACAAAATGTGAATTTGGTATCATCCAAGTTCAAGCAACAAAACTAGAGTTTTTCTAGTGCAATACAAAGTTTCTTGAAGATACTAAGGGATTTATTGCAACCCAACCATTTCAACCTTTAAACATGAAAAAATTTGCTAGCATGACATCTACAAATCATGAGCTGACTTCAACATATCTCACACGTTTTAAGAATTAAGCAGCGACAACAAAAAAATTAATAGATGTTTACAGTTGGTGGTTGCTTTTACTATAAGAGAAAGAAGTAAAAACAATATAATTCTGAAACAAGGTTGATAGATGGATAGCTTATTATAGCATATTGCAGCATCTTAGTTTCCAGAATGTCCAGTACTGTATAATATTGCAAGAGTTGATTTTCCAGAAGTGCCAGTACTGTAAACTTAGTCTATAACCTGTACAAACACAATATGACTTGAGACACAAGTAAACTGATCCTATAACCTATACAACCATTTCTGATCCTGTTAAGTCATTATTGAGATTCAAAAGTGTAAGCAAAGAGTGTTTAGTCATTATTTCCCTTCATTCTGAAAAATCCTCTTCAGTGATTTACAACAAGTCAGAAGATTATGAATTTGTGGCCTTAGATGGATGCAGAGGAGTAAGAAAACGACAGTTATAACCAAAGTAATCTTTGACTTTTGACATCTCGCTAACATTATAGTATTAACGTGTAAAAAAGTCTGTAACTTTTTTCATTTTACAGTTATATGACATTTACTTCTGTTGCCAAATGCCTCCTTTGAGTTGCTATGTATGAAATAGTTCCTCTGTTAAAAATGTAAGATTCTGAAATTGTTCCTGTGTTAAAACTATTCGTACATGTTCTTCAATAAGTTAATAATCATATAAGAAGCCAACATAAATCATTACAACAAAAACATTCTGCAGATTCAACTCCAAAACTGGACAGCTTTTCATTAGTTAAAAGTAAAGAGTTTTTACCTCTGGGAGCGACGAACTCTGGACAGTGACAAAAACAGAAGCGACTTTAAACTACAGATCTCACTGTTTTGCTTCTAATGCCTACAGACTGATCATAAAATGAAACAAATAAGTATAGAAATAACAAACATCCAAATAAGAAATAATAATCAGATAATAAGCCAACATAAATTACTTAACAAAATAACAATTGGGCACATGAAAAAAGCCAACAGAATACTTAAACATTGTAGCGATCTAATCTTCAATTCCACATATTAGATATCTTAATGTGTTTGTACCAAAACAACAATTAAATTACAAAAACAATAAGTGAGCACTATATGATCATCACAACAATAATAAAACTCATGGTGCGTCATCTTCAAACTCTTCTACTCATCTTTAGACTCATCTGCATACTCATTTTCAGACTCGTCTTCAAACTCATCTGCAAACTCATCTTCATACTCATTTTAAGACTCGTCCTCAAACTCATCGGTAGACTCATCATCAAAATTCTCTTCATACTCGACATCAAGTTGTTGAGTGACAAGTTCCTCTTAAGGCACATCAATAATTGTTTCTGGTACATCAGTCCTTGTTAAGAGTACTTCACCATTATATTTTGGTATAGATGGTCCCATCAAATGTTCAGATGGATCACTTGCAAAACTATCTGGGAGATTAGATTCAACCTCATCACCCATGTTAAACAAGTCTCTCGGAACAGTCTTCATAACATAATGTTTTCTTGATCATATGGATCTTGCACATAGAAGCATTGGTGTACTTGAGATGCAAGCACAAAAGGCTCTTCCTGAGAACATAAGTAAGACCATTTCAACCTCATACCAATCACAATTAAAAAGAAAAACCTTAAAATGACCGTAATAGTCTAATTCAACAATATCAATTATTCTGCCATAATAAGTCAAATCTGCAGCAATTGGATTTTTATCCTTTGAGCTTGCAAAGCTTGTAGTTGAGTCAATTAGTGTAACACCACTATTTTGTGTTTTAAACCTCATCATGCTGCCTAACATGGAATCTATATCCACTTATGAGATACCCAGAATATTTTTTTGCAACAGAATTTGGTCCTTTAGACAATTGTTTATCAAATCAGGCACATCCTCTTGCAAAGCACGAGTTTCAAACCATTGAGAGATGTTTTGACAATGATTATTGGCTTTGCTCCATTTATATCTTCCTGGTTGATTATTAACCTCTTGATCATGCTCTGTACACAACCTGTACCTTTTTTTTGTTAAAACAACAAATAAAATAAGTTAAAAAATAATTATACAGCAAGAATAACATATTCAAATTAAGCTACCTAATATATTCTTGAACATCGTCACAATATCCCAATAAGTATGCATGTTCCTGACTTAGTGACTTGTCATCTAAAATAATTGGATCTGTGTTCTTTGCTCCTAAAGGAACTCCTTTGTTAGAAAACAAACTCACGGTTTATGCATCACTTAGGTCACATTCATCATTATTTAGCGCTCTTTTATTAAATCAGGTATGCACACCCAGATGCACATATTAGGAGAATAAATTCATGCAATCTGTTCCCACTCGTGTCTCTGTATGCAACCTTCTGAAAAACGCCTATTGCGAATGTATGATTTCAATGTATCCATTTCTCTTTCAGGGGAATACATTCATAGATTTTGAACTAGACCGCCTAATCTCACTTCATTCGCCAAATGAATTGGCAAATAAATCATGATATCAAAAAATGAAGGAGGAAAAATTCGGTCCAACTGATTTACTGTTTCTATGATCCCTACATCTAAGCAATCCAGTTCCACCAATGTAATTACTTTTTGACACAAACGACGGAAGAAGGAACTTAGACGAATCAAAGGAATAGCCACATAATCAGGAAGAATGATTTTGATTGGTATTGGAAGCAAGTAATGTAACATAAAATGTGTATCATGGGTATTATAATTAGCCACGTTTCTTTCATCCAAGTGCACACACCTAGATATATTGGAGGCATTACCATCAGGTTGCTTGACTGTCTTTAAAACTCCACAAAAGATTTATTTCTCTCCATTTGTCATTGAGAAGCACGCCGTTGCAAACTTTTTTCTCTTACCATCTTCTGTATCTTTTGGATGAAGGTTCTTCCTGATTCCCATATCTTTCAAATCATACCGGGCTTTTGCATGATCCTTTGTTTTTCCAGAAATATCTAAAAGAGTTCCAAGTATGCTATCAACTATGTTCTTCTCTATGTGCATCACATCAAGGTTGTGGCGTAACAAGTCATGCTGCCAGTAAGGTAACTCAAAAAAATTGACCTTTTCTTCCATGGGCAATCAATTGATCTCTTTCTCTTTCCTAAACACATTTTTAAAATCATGTAAGCTATTAAACACATCAGTTCCCTTTAAGGAAGGTAGAGGAGGCCTGAATTCATTTTTTCCATTGAAAGATCTTTTTTTAGATCTCCATGGATGATCCATGGGTAGAAAAACACGATGATCCATGTAACACATTTTCCGACTACGTTTAAGATAGTGAGAATTAGTGCCATAGTTACAACAAGGGCAAGCAAACTTTCCTTTTATACTCCAACCAGATAAGATAACATATGCAGGAAAGTCACTGATTGTCGCATAAGAGCTGCCCGCATTTGAAAAGTCTCATTTCTTGAAGCATCATATGTTTCAATCCCAAAATCTCATAATAATTTTATTTCATTGATTAACGGTTGTAAGTCAATATCAATGTCATTTCCAGGTGATCGCGGCCCAGGTATAAGTAAAGAAAGTATAGAATATTCAAATTTTATGCACATCCAAGGAGGCAGATTATACACCATCAACATAACTTGCCATGTGTAATGTGATATACTCATGGTTCCAAATGGATTGGATCCATCACTTGACAAAAAAAGTCTCACATTGCAACAATCTAGTGCAAAATCTGGATGCAGCATATCAAAGTCTTTTCATGCTAAACCATCAGCAGGTTGCCTTAAGTTTCCATTTTTAGAACGGTCCTCTTCATGCCACCTCAAAGAATCTGCCGTCTTTGAGCAAATAAATAACCTTTTTGAGTCTAGGAATTAATGGAAAGTGTCTCAAAGTCTTTGCTGAAACTCGATGTTGCTTTTTTGAAGGCTCAAGCTTAGAATTAACTTCAGGAGATTTAATATATCGTGAAGCTCCACAAGTATGACAAAATTCATCATCCTTATGATCATTCCTGAACAACATGCAATCATTGGGACATGCATCAATTTTCTCATAATCAAGATCAAGATTATTAATCATAGACTTGGTTTTATTGTAAGACAAAGGAATGTTCAGCTCGGGCATCGCCTCTGTTAATAACTCTAAAAGAGAAGTGAATGATGCATTGCTCCATCCATAAAGACACTTCAACAAATATAAAAGATGTGTGAATGATAATTTAGAGAATCATGTACAACCAGGATATAATTCTTGGCTTTCCTCTTCAACTAAGTTGTAAAATTTCTTGGCACATTCATTCGGACCATCATAAACTCCTTCAGCCTGTTCAACATCTCTAAATTGATTATCCAACAACCCATCAATATCATCACCCAAGTAATCCATATCATCGTCAATATTAAACTTGATATCCCATTTCTCGTGATTGATCCATTGAGTATAGCCTTTAACGAATCCTTAGCATAAAAGATGATCATAAACGTCATTTCTTTGAGTCCAACGAATATTACAATATTTTGCACATGAACACTGAATTTCCTCTCCTTGAGGATCTCCATAAGAGTAAGCAAAATCTAAAAATGATTCAACGCCATCAATATACTCTTTACTATACATTGCTAAATTCATCCAATCCTTGGATGGGATATGTAAATTCCTAAAAGAAGATATCAATATTTAATCTTTGAGTAACAATCATAAACTACTTCACGAGTTACGGAGTAATTTATTAGAATCATGTGTTATGAGATGATAAAAGTTTCTTACCTAGTCATGACACTTTTGCTATGGCAAATCATATCATGAATCCTCCACAAAATTTTTGAATGTTGATGATACTTCTAAGGAAAAAATAATTAGTACACCAGAAGGAAATTAGCACACCACAAGGTAATTAAATAAATATATTTTATTTTATCTATAGGTAGTTAGTACATATTAATACTTGTCCTGTTTTCGATTTTCTGAAGTAATTCTACGTTCTCAATCTCAACAGATTCAGTAAATGTAATGCATATTGTTTTTTCTATTCTAGCATTTATTAGAATATATATGCATTAGATAAAAGATGCAACAATTTAGCAGAAGTTGATGGAAATTGATAGTAAATGCTTTTATGGAAATTGATGGTGGCGCAGTTAAATTGACCTATTCTACAGACGAGGAAGTCCATCTGACTAACATATCAAGTAATCTAGCGCAAAAACACAGTCAATATGCAATTAAGGAAGGTTTGGCAGTCAATAAGCAATCAGAATTTTAAGAACTCAATACTAGGGAGGCGAAAACACAGTACACTTTTTTCAACTCCTAACACTGAAAAGGAAGTTCATATAGGGAGGCCAAAATACGAGCTACACTCCCAAAAATCAACTGATGAAGCTAAAATACTAGCACACTCCCAGAATTCGTATAAAAACACAAGAATACCAAAACTGTAAAGTTAAATTTAGACTTTCAAAATAGAATTTCTTACCTGATAAACCCTATCCCAACAAAATTTGTCTGAAATCGTGCTCTACAGTGAGAATCTTGAGAGAAAAGTAAGACAAAGACTAATTAGCTTTAGTTTATCATCTTGCCAACAACCTAAAAGTATTCAATTCCTTCGAAACACAAAAAATAAAATCAATCAATTCTGCTAACAAGAAGACTGTTTTAGTACTAAGACTTGATGAAATAGGTATCAGAAAAGAGAATCATACTTACTCTTCAAGAAGTCTTTATTGGAGAAGACGACTTAAACAACATTTTTTTGATGAATTCAACTCTTCATCTCATTCTTCGACGACTTCAACTCTTTTAGCATGTATCGCAAAAGGGAATCGATTCTTCAGCTGTCTTTACCTCTCTTCACCTTGGTTCATCATCTCTATGGTTCATCAGAAATCTGTATCAAAAGATGAATGAGGAAACTTAACGTAGGTCTGGGGATACAACAACATACACAACATAATCACACAAGTGGAGTAAGTGGAGGGTAGAGTTAATATGCACTGAAAACTTAACTAACATATAAATAAAAAATTTGCATTGGTAACCTAACTAACTTATCTTATTAAAATAATTATATTATAGTCTAACAAAGCGCATAAGAAGTAAAAATAATCATATAACATAAACATATAAAACATAACACAAAGATATAACCATGACACTAATAGAAACCGAAAGTATATGTTCATCGTCTCGTATACATATAATCTGTCCATACTTAAAGTATTCATCTATTGAAAAAGACATAACTTGGTCAAAGTCTCAGGATTCTCCAATAATTTCAAACAAAATCATACTTTGATACTTAAACATCCTATATATCAAAGAAGAAAATTGAAGCATATCCGTCCGGTAGTAACAACTCTGAGCTTGGAATAAACCTTACCAGCAGGAGACCCCATAATGAGACTACAAAGTGAATCTCTAGCAATCTTAATGTTTAAAATGATCTCAATATACGTATCTTATTATCTGCAATTACCATCCTAGTCTTTGTCGCATTCTCTATAGCAAATTTCGTCTTTCCTCCTTTACCAGACAATCTGCCAATAGCCTTAGACAAATGGTCTCCTCTTAGCATCTCACATCCTTGATCATTGTGGTCGTCCAAAAGAAGCCAATTTAACACAAATAATCAGATGAGAGTCATCTAGTATCTATTGTAGAAAAGTGAATCAAGACCATAGATCCTCTGCTACCACCATAAGCATCACATTCAGAATAAACAACAAGTTCCAGAGAGGTCTCAGGTTAATACTAAGTCATGGTCAGAAATATTCCCTGCATTTACAAGTTTTTGCCTCAACTTAAATGTGGCTGAAGCATCTTTGACTACTACTCCTACAGAAGGGCAAGTACTAGGACTAGAACTGAAACTACTAAATATCAAACCCAAGGTATGAACAACCTATTTCCAAAAGCTAACAACACATCCTATCAAACAAGTGGTGGTGCTGAAAATGAAAAACCTTGAACTATAGGTAGAGTTTAGAGGAATTGACAGAGAGCAAGAGTGAGATCGGATCCCTTCTGATAGATGAAGCATTTTGACTATATATTCCCAAAACAATCAAATTATCTTAATGTTATGGTGCAGAAAATAGCTGGTGACAAGGGAATAAACAAACTAGAGAAAGCATTAAACTCCAAATTTGAAGCTACCATAGCTAGATAAATCCAAGCACAATTCCAAATCTATGGCAAGCAAATTCTACAAGAAACACTGAAATCTACTCTAGAAGTCTCAGTGACCCCTGCCTTCGAGATGTCATGCAAGGCAATGTTTGAGCAAGTAAATTCAATATTTCAGAAAGGCATTGCTGACCACACAGTTGCTGCACAACAACAATTTGAGTCTGTGCATTCACCATTAGCAAGTGCTCTGAGAGATGCCATCAATTCAGCATCGGTAATGACACAGACATTGAGCAGAGAGTTTGCTGATAGTCAGAGACAGTTGCTTGCTCTTGGAGTTTCTGGAGAAAATTCCCAATCAACAAATCCACTCAACAACATGAATAATGGATCATTTCTACATGAAAAGATTGAGACACTTCCAAATCCAACCAAAGATATATCTAAACAGTAAGGGGAGCACAAGTATAAGGAAGCATTCACTGAAGCATTACAAATGAATGATGTGTCATTTTTTATGCTCTCAGGTTGATTTGGCTGGGATTTTATATTTGAATCCCCTCCCTCTTTGCCAAGGAGTGCTCTTTTCACTTCATAAGAGCCAAATATCTGTCATTACGAGCTATTCCTTACCATTGGTCAGGGATGTTTTATTTACTTCAGTAGTATAAACCAAATCTTTACAATCACATCGCAAAGTTGTCTACACCAGGGGAAGATTGGGTAAAGTGTAATACAAATGCCACTAGCAAAGGCAACCCAGGAGAGAGCTCTTATGGATTTTGTATAATAAGAAGCCAAGGAGATCTAGTATATGCAGAAACACAAAGCATAGTCAACACGACAAACACGGAAGCTGAAAGCACAATAATTTGGAAAGCATTAAGTTACTGCAAGAGGTGTGGGATCACCAAGGTCATTTTAGAAACCGACTCCCTAAGTCTCAAGAACATGATTCAACGAGAGTGGAGGGTACCTTGGAGTTTAATTGATAAGATAGAGGAGATGCATATGACTATGGCGACAATTTAAATACAGATAATGCATACATTTAAAGAAGCTAATAAATTAGTTGATTGCATCACAAACATAGCTATTAACCAAGAAAACAGGCAGCAGTATCACAGATTTCAAGATCTACCTAGTATAGCAAAAAAGATCTTAAACATGGACTAGCAACAATACCAGCAATCAGAATAAGAACAAGGAAAATCTTAAGCATCTGCAGAAATTAACATGAAAATCAAAGGAAGGACCACAGAGTCACCTATTTACAGTCACCCATTTATAGAATCATTAGTGGCTAAGCAGGGGGAAAAATTTGTTTACGAACTAACAACCACCACCTGAATATAGATTGATATATTATATCTAACAAAAGAAAAGAGATCGTCTCAAAGTGTAGATTGTGATATATTACTCATGACGTAACACAACAAATCAAAACCTGATGGTTCTCTTCAATGTGCAGATTGTGATATTCAACTATGTGCACTACTATTATTACAACAGCAACAACAAAAAACTAATGTAACCCCACGAGTGAGTTCAAGGGATACAACAACATACACAACATAATCACTTAAGTGGAGTAAGTGGAGGGTAGAGTTAATATGCACCGGAAACTATGAGGAAAACAACATTACCTTTCTTCAGGCAATGAACTGGAACAGGAAGTGCAGGGAAACGATCTTCACCAAGAAACTTGAACACTAACGACGGACGAGAATTCCGGGCAGAATCTCGTACTTGAAAAAAAATTGGGAAAACTGATCTGTGAAATGAGTTAGAAAATGTCATACTCTTATTGACACTCAACTCTCCCTGCCGTGAATGTGTTTCTCTATATATATTTTAACTATTTTCTTCAGTTTCTCTAAATGTTTTTACTCAAATAAATCCAAACTTTTTTTCATTCCCTAACAGTGAAAAAGAAGTTTATATAGGGAGGTTAATATACGAGATACACTCCAAAAATCAACTGATGAAACTAAAATACAAGTCACACTCCCAAATATTGTATAAAAACACAGGAATATCAAAGCCCTAAAGTTAAAATTTAGACTTTCAAAATGAAATTTCTTACCTGATAAACCCAAAATCCAAGAAAAATCTCTTTGAAATCGTGTTCTTCAATGAGACAGTTGAGAGAAAAGTGTGACGGAGAGACTAATAGCTTCAATTCATCATCATGTCGACAACCCAACAGTACTCATTTCTTCTATACACAAAACAAAAAATCAAACACTTCAACTAACAAGAAGACGGTTTTAGAACTACCACTTGACGAAATAAGTTTCGGAAAAGAGAATCGTTCTCACTCTTCAAGGAATCGTTATTTGGAGAAGACAAGTTGAGATACCAATTCTTCGAAGACTTCAACTCTTCAGCTCAGTTCTTCGACTCTTCAACTTGTATCTATTAAAAAAAAAACCATTTCTTCAGCTATCTTCACCTCTCTTCACCTCAGTTCTTCAGTTCTTCAGAAACATGCGTATTGAAACGTGAAATAGAAAGTTGAAGGTGAAGTGAAGTACTGAAACAGGAAAGTGAAGTCAAAAATGTTTTATCATTTATTAATGTTTAATTTTTTTGGCCAATAAAAATGGGAGGGAGTGTTAAAAATATTGGAGGGAATATAATATTTTACTGAAACTTTTTAAGGCAACACTTATAAAGTGTTGTTTTTTCAATTATAAAAATAAGACATTTTAGAAGTGTGGCCATATATATAAATAGGTGTTGCCAATTATATCAAATTTCAACAACAATTATAAAGTGTACCTTATACCATTAAAGAGTACACTTTTGAAGTTTGCCAAAATTATCGTAGCTATAAGTTAAAATTTTGGCTACGCTTTAAAAGTGTTCCCAAAACTACTTTAGGCAACACTTTACAAGTGTAGTTCAGAATAAGTATGGTCGTAGGCCTTAGATGGTGTAGTGTTATTAACTATCTCTCTGTTGTGTGTTAACAACACAAGATGATTTCAAATATGTCTCATTTTGTACATCTTATATTCCTAAGATACTTAGAACAAAACTTTAAGAAAACTTGATAAGACACAACAAAGTTTAATAATATTTTCACAAATAGAAAATTAAAACTAGTAGAGATTCTAGAATCATAAGATGAGAAAAAAATATACGAAATATATTTCTTAAAGAAGAATTATTTTCAATCCGTTTTTAAAGAATCTTATTGATTCCAACAAAATTTGCAGAAACACGAAGTTAGCAAAGTTTAACGAACCAGTGAAAAACAGAAGAACAAATATTCATTCAAGAATTTAAAATTTGTAACACGTACCAGAATCTAAGAAAACAGAAAGAAGATCAAGTCCATTGAATGCACAGTGTCCCCTTAAGGAAATTATTCCCCTCTAGTATCCGAAGTTTGATTTAGACTCTATTCTCCCAGGATCGAATGATCTCAATCACCATTGTATTGATACCCAAAACGTTGGTGTAAGAAAGCCACTCAATGGCAGTTGAGTACACTTAGAATACTAGTTTTAGTAGTAGTGGAAGAAGTCCGAAAATTCTATATTTAAAATTAGAGGAAATCTCTCAATTTATAGAAAACAAAGGGTAGTTCGAAAAGGTTCTTATTGTGCCTTACCGTAACGGTCACAAACCTTTGGAAAAGTCACAATCTTTCAGAAAGGTCGTCACCTTTCATAAAAGTCACAATTTTTCATAAAAGTCGCAACTTTTCATTAAAGTCATAAGTTCTCATAAAATTCGCAACCTTTCATATAAGTCACAAATCTTTATAAAAGTCGCAACTCTTCATTTTCCATTCACGCCTTTTAAAACTCAACAATCCCCCACATGAATGGGGAATGACTCCACGACAAAGAAACATACAAGTATGTGTACTTTACAAGCAATAATTAGTTGCATCTGGATAAGTAGGTCTTCTCTTGGACTTTCCGTAGTGAACATATGTCGGATATACTCGGTCAATTGGTAGACGCGATATCTTCGAACCGTCGAGCGTTGGTGGATACTTATACAACCATTTGTCACACAATTGACCTTTTACCGTTTATTGTTCTTATGGTTGTGCTCGTTTCAACCATAAACACCTTTTGGTTTCATGAGTGTGTAGAGAATAGACTTTTGACAACAATTCTCTTTGAAGCATCTTACACTTCACACTCACATAGGTGATTTCTAACCGTGTTATTGCGTAGATAGACTATTTGGTCAACTTTTTCAAATTTAGCAAATCATTAAAAGAATTATGATTTATTTACTCATTAACAATCCTTAATGTTGTATCCTTGTTCCTGAGCATTTTCTTCATCATGAGAATGAATTGAGTCAGTTGACAATGTTGAACCGTCATTCACAATTTTTTTTCTCTCCTTGAATCTAGCTCTTGGGATCTCCAGTCTGCTAGATAGAGTTATTGCCATGACGACTTATCCTAAGTCGTAAACCCATTCATTTAGATGATCTTTGAACTTTATCTATAATTAGGCCTTTTTGAAACTGGATCCGACATATTATCATTTGACTTTAGATAGTCAATTCTGATAATTTCATTAGAGAGTGTTTTCTAATGGTATCATGTCGATGTCTTATATAACGAGACTTTCTATTATACATCATGCTCCATGCCCTACCTATTGCATCTTGACTATAAAGTGTATGCATACTAATGTAAATAGTTTGGGCCAAAAAAGGATATCTATCAAGAAATTTTGGAGTCTTTCAACTGATTTGCCGACTTATCTTGAGAACCTAGCTCAAAGATTATTATAGAGCTAGCGATACATGTCTCTTTTAAAATATTTTCAAAAGTATGCTCCTCTACCAAGAGAAAATACATATCCACTCATGGATTTTACTTTATTTGTCCGATGATCAAATTTGCATCACTATATCCTTTCAATACTGATGGATATTCTTATAATGCAAGACATAGTTTTACTTATTTTTTAAATACTCAAACTATATTTATTTCAATCTAAGGAGTTTGATTGGGATCACTTGTGAACCGACTAAGTTTATTAATAGTCAAATGCTATATCTGATCACGTACACTTCATGATATACATCATATTTCCTAATAATCTAGCACAACCCAATTGTGAGTCACTTTCGCTTTCACTCTTTTGAAATGCACAGCTCATATTTATTGAAGACTTGAAAATATTGATATACAAATATTTGAACTAGTCAAGTACCTTTCCAATGCAATGAAACCATGAAAATGCTAAATATTATGGAGTTCTAAGGATTATTATACCTAAGATCCCATCAATAACTCCAAGATTTTTCATTCCAAACCTTCTTTCTAGAATACATTCAATAGTATTTATGTCATTAGTGTTGATGATCAACATATCACCAATATACAAACAAAGACCTTGTGGTTTTAATGTGAACACATTTATCACTTCCATCATTCGTATATCCATTTTCCAATATGGTTTGGTCAAATTTCTTATGTCATTGTTTGGGTGCTTGTTTTAGTCCATAATGTGAATTAACAAGTTCGCACACTTTCTTTTATTTACCAGGAACCACAAAATCCTTAGGTTGTTCCATGTAAATTTCATCCTCCAATTCTCCATTTAAGAGAGTTGTTTTCACATTCATTTGATGAATTTGGAGGTCATATACAACAACTAACACAATTAACATCCAAATGAATGTTATTCTAGTTACTGGCGAGTATGATTAGAAAATATCAAGAACTTGTTTTTTTTAAAACCTTTGACAAAAAGTCTTGCTTTATATTTGTAAATAGTTCCATTGACTTTCATTTCCTTTTGAGGTTTTGAAACAAAAGGTTTATTTCAGGAAGGAAGATCAACCAACTTCAAATAGGATTGCTCAAGATTGAACCAATCTTTCTAGTGACACCATCGTTCCAAAAAGATGAGTCTATAGAGGACACAAGACCTTAAACCCTTTGACATATACTACACCTCTGAATCTCTTTATTAAGTACATTCTCCTCTTGTTCTTTGCAATGTCATTTAGACCTTCCCCTAGACTATTCAAGACTATTTTAGGAATAGGAGCTTGGACTTTGGATGACATCCCTACACTTTGAAATATTTGAAGTTAGATTTCCTTCCTTTCTATTTCTCATATGGAATAGATTGTGTCCTAAACAAAAGAAAACGTTTAGTTTTTCATTAGATTGAGGTGAATAGAGAAGTAGTTTGATGTATAATTCCACTTTTCAAACAAATTTCTACAAAATAAAATTTATACCATCCATCCTTATCACTTCTTATATTTTTCAACCTAATTTTCATTTTCAATATTATATTGTCTAGACGTTTGTTTACTTTATCCTTATCATTCAGCAAATAGACATATTCATTTCTAATGTAATTCTCAATAAAAGTTACGAGATACTTTTTTCAACCACGAGATTATGTTGACTTCATATAACAAATATCAGTGTAAATCAAATTTAAGGGGTAAGAGTTCCTTTCAACAGACTAATAAGAATGCTCAACATACTTATATTCCACATGTAAAACCCTGAAAATGAATTAAGGTCTTTAGAACCTCACATGTGTCTAAAAAGTTTTAAAATATGTTAAATAAGTGTTTTACAGTATGCATGCATGATTTGAAGTCATTTTGAGGTCAAACGTCCAAGAACGTCCAGTGACTTTTAAATGTTAGCCTTGAGACGTTCATGTGTGTCTTAGTGTATCTTGAAATGTTTTACGGTTCGTTTTGGTTGAAATTGATATGGAAGGTCCTTAACTCACCTTGGTAAAGTCTGTGTACGATTCCTCATGGCCCCCGCAAAAGTCCCTCAAGGAGGACCCAAAGACTGCATAGACAATGCCTTGTCAGTGTCAACCTACACCAAGGATCGACGGCCAGTAGGTGAAGTGACGCCCCGACGATGGGGAGGCGTCATCCAAAACATAGCCTGTGGAAGGCTCAGGACAAATGAAAACCCTCAGACCCAAACGATGGTTGCCAGTACGGCCCATCGATGGGTCTACTAGGCGTCGTTTGGTGGCGTCAATGCAGCCTGCAACATGCTTCTAAGCACACAGTTTCATTAAGGGGTGAATGGGAAATTCACCCCACATCCTAACCTGAACTTAGGCGGTTTATTTATTTAATTTTGGGTATATTAAGTTGTTTACAAATATCAAAAACCCCTACCGAATTCATTATTTAAAATTAGACTTCCCTCTCCAAAAGAAACCTCTCTAGAAACCTCTATTGGAGATGAAGCTCAAGAACAACTTGGAGATTGGATTCCGTGGATTCTTCATGATGATTTCGTGGTTCTCTTCTAAAATAAGGTATGGTGATCCTTCACCTTTAGATAACCTTTCATCTAAAGGGTTTCTTCAAAGCGTTTCAATGATAATTCTATGATCAAATTGTATGTTCTTCAATCTAGCCAAGGGTTTTTTCTCAAAACGTGTACAAAAGCATGTTTACGGTGAACTGACGATTATGTACTTATTTTGAAGTGGAATTCAATCCAATTCCATGATGAACCCATGTTCCCTCCAATTCTCAAATTATCCTATATTATGGGCATTGTGATCTTGACTTTATGTTGATTGAATTATTATTCTAGTATGTTGAACTGCCTATATCTACTGCCAATTATGTATATTGATGGTGAATTATGTGTTATATATCAATATTGATCAAGGTATGAATATTTGGTAAGATTGACCTATGTTCTTCTACTTCCGATTGCTTGTTATATAGTGAGTTCAATGTGATCTCGATTCTAGGACAGTTGAAGCATGATTTCGTGTATTTTATGATATCTTTAGCTACTTCCCTGTATTAGTATTATTGATGAATGGTGAGAAGTGATCATTAATGATCAAAGCAAGGGAGATTTGGTAAGAATTCTCTATTCCTCTACTTTTTTATCGTATTGCTGTAGAATTGGCCTTGCATAGCATTTCTGGTATGGTCCACTTATGGTGATGGTTTTTACTTCTTGTCAATGTATAGATGTTTTGATTGTGGCCTTGAAGGAAAATTGAGTTAACATGAATGGGTGTTTATGATGATCGCTATGTGATGCATGCCTAGTCTTCTATGCTAGTTTATAATCTAGGTTGTCTTGCTAATGTTATGAGCGTGTGGATGACTATGTTAGGGTGATATTTAGGTGCTGCCATTGATGAAGTAATAATGGTTAATGACCCCTACCCATGTACCTCTATATGAATGTGTTATTAGCTAATGTTAGGAGCCTTAAGTGTAATGTTAAGTTAGCTTGTCTCCTATGCTAAATTGTGATGTGTGGTCTACGCTTGAATGTGCATTTTGGTCTCAAGAGGGTGGATGTGTCATTGTGTTGTTTTAGATATTGTATGATCATGTTGACCAATGTACACAGACTTACACCTCATGCATTTTTATAAGTAGTATAAGTTCATGGTGACTAATGAAATGGTTTTCTCATATGCACTTGTGTCAACTACTATGCATGTATAGTTTATGTTCGTGAAGCATGATATGTATCCCAGATGTGAGGCCAAATTACACATTTTTTATCATTATTTACCTCACATGTATTATTTAAATTTGTCCGTTTTGATCATAAATTTTATGCATTGTGCTAAATTGTGCATTTTATTAGTAGGATTAAATTGGTGGGAAAATGAAGAAATCTGAAGCTAAAACAAATTAAAAATGAAAGGTTGAAGAAGAAAATCAAGCAGACATCTTAATGGATTAAAGTGAATAAAATAATATATTTATATATAAGTGCATATTGCTGTTGCGAATTGTAAAATATTATCGAAAAAGTTGCAACCTGCTACGTGGCATTCCCTCAATGCACTGGCCAATCCATTCACGCGGCACGACACGCTGAAATAAAAGGAAAAAAAGCACTCCAATTCTTTTTGGTTTTGGATTCCTAACTTTTTTGGACTCAATTATTTATTTAGGGTTTTCTACATCTATAAATAAGGCATGGAAAATTATTATTGAGTAAGCCAAGAAAGAAGATACAAGATATAATATAATTTTTTTCTAGCTTTGGAACTTTGTAAGTGCCGCCATGGAGGCCGGAAAATTGCGGTTTATTATTTCTTCTCCTTTATTATTTATTTATATTATTGATTAATAAAAATGTAATTTAGCTATTTTCTTAACTTTTTATGATTAACACAAACAAATTTATTTTAATAAATTTTGATTGTGTTTTTGCGATATGAGTAGCTAAGCTTACCAACTATGTTTGTGGGAAGCATGAGCGATTAACAAACTATGAAGAGTAAGCAATTTACAAATAGGTTGTTGCATGTATTGATAATTCTTTTGCTTAGAAGTCTTTTTAGCAGTGGCCAACATTAGAACTTGCCTTGTTGCTACTTGCCGAACCAAGGAGGTAGTTAATAAGAAAAGAATTATTTATGTAGATTTAGTATATACTATCTAATAGGCTAGTTTCAATTAGTGTGAAGTAGTAAATTAGCCATACATTGAATATGATGGTTAATATAATTTACTAAACCTTACCTTTTCCTCATATTAAGCATCATATTCAATGTATGGCTAAGTTACTACTTCGCACCAATTGAAACTAGCCTATTAGATAAAATATACTAAATCTGCGTTGATAATTCTTTTCTTATTAACTACCTCCTTGGTCGGACAAGTAGCAAAAAGGCAAGTTCTAACGTTGATCACCTTTAAAAAGACTTCTAAGCGAAAGAATTATCTATACATGCAATAACCTATTTGAAAATTGCTTAATTACTATTCATACGTTGTAAATCGCTCATGGTTCCCACAAATCTAGTTGTTAAGCTTAGCTACTCACCATCGCAAAAACACAATCAAAATTTATTAAAATAAACTTGTTTGTCTTAATCATAAAAAGTTAAGAAAATAGCTAAATTATATTTTTATTAATCACGAATACAAATAAATAATAAATGAGAAGAAAGAATGAACGACAATTCTCTGGCCTCGATGGTGGCTCTTACAAAGCTCCAAAGCTAGAAAAAATTTATATTATGTCTTGTATCTCTCTTTCTTTGCTTCCTCAATAATAGTTTTCCATGCCTTATTTATTGGTGTAAAAATCCTAAATAAAATAATTGAGTCCAAACAAATTAGGAATCCAAAACTAAAAAGAATTGGAGTGCTTTTTTTCCCTTTTTTTTCCACGTGTAGTGCCGCGTGAATGGATTGGCCGTGCATTGAGGGAATGCGACATGGCAGGTTGCAACTTTTTTTGTGAATTGTTTTGAAATTTGCAGCAGCAATAGGCACTTATATATAAATATGTTATTTTATTCACTTTAATCCATTAAGTTTTCTGCTTGATTTCCTTCTTCAACCTTCCATTTTTAATTTTCTTAGCTTCAAATTTCTTCATTTTTCCACCAATTTAATCCTAAAAATAAAATACACAATTTAGCACAATCCATAAAATTTATGCTCAAAATTGACAAATATAAATAATAAATGTGAGGTAAATAATGATAAAAAATATGCATTTCAGCTTCACATCAATCCCTTAACCAAGATGACTTGATAGGTGTACTAGTGTGAACAAGGGTATGGGACCTTGTCTATGCATTGGATATGTGTTACTTGATAGGATAGTCCTAGGTTATGAATGCATGATTAAGCTATGAACATGTCTTATGCATGAATAAAAAGAAGTATGAATATGTGTGGTCTAAGGGTGTTTATGTGAAAGATTTGCTCACATATATGCATACACACACATGAAACATGTCCATTATACATATATGATAATCTAGTTAATAGAGGAGCTCTTGAAAGGTGGTCTCGAGGGTATCATAAACTAGATGCTGCTTGAATATGCTATGTCCATGTGAAAGGTCTTCTCACATGATTTAGGTTGATGAACTCTCATCTATGACCTATGAGCTAAGCATATGGGGATTTAATCTTCTAAAGACTAATTTTGTAATGTAATGAATGATAATGGCTTTTCAATAAAGGGAACTTAGCTAAGCACCAAGTGAGCTTGAAGAAGAGGGGTGTCTCTTTCCAATATAGGAAAGTAGGTCCACCATAGTCTTCACAAGGTGTATAGCCTCATACTTCAAGAGCATAGTGTGAATTTATATATATGCCTCCAAGTTCTATAAACTATGCTTGCTCTATAGGATCTAGAAAGTAATATCACCTAAGATGCTAGCATGATGTTGATGTTCTACTTTGACAAGGTAGAGCACCTTTCCTTGGTGTAAGGTTCTACAACACCAAATTCCATGTTTAGCACCCATGGTTTTAGTGTTGGTTAATGTTATAGTTTCCGTAGAATAAAATGGACAATAGAGGTAAAGTAAGGACCCTAACTAGGATAACCTAAGGGAAGTTGCTTAGTGTAGGTGAGGCTATGGGACTTTACCTATGCATTGCAGAAGAAGCTCTTGAACGGAGTTCTAGGAAGGTGTTCTAATGCATATGATCATGTTTATGTTTCTTATGCATGACATTGTAGTCTCCTCTACTTGTTGTGATGAAATGCATGGTATGAGTCCTAATGAGTCTACATGGTATGGTCTTACCTTATATGGATAATCTTGGTCTTGTTGACTATATAATAAGGTATTACTTGATATGTATGAAGTTGTTATACTTGTCTTGTGGATGTATGAAGTAAATGGTAGGCATGTTGTCTCTTTGTAGGTTTACTTGGTATGTTTGAGGTTATGGGACTTTACATGTATATTGCACTAGTACTCTTGGATTGAGGTTATGAGCAAGGTCTTAGGATGTCTAAGTGAAGTGAAGTCTTAATATATCTTTGATTGACTGATGCCTCTTACGATGATGTTGGCAAGTCTTGACTTGTATATTGTCTAGTGATAAGTTCTTCTATATTTTCCATAAAGTATGTTAGGGTCAAATGTGGATTATATGCCTTGTTGTGTGAAATCATTATATGAATGTATGTGTTGGGTTAATGATGGTTGTATGCGTGATTACCTTGTGGTCTTAAGGTTATGCTTGAGTGTGTATAGTGTAATGGGACATTGTATATATATTGCACCAAGCATCACTGGAAGGTTACTTGGGAAAGTATGAGAGTTAACTGAAAAGGAGTTCACTGTAAGAAGAAAAAGGGGTTTACTGTAAATGGAATGAACTTATTGTAAAAGGAGTGAGGTTACTGTAATGTGTCTTTAATTGTGCTTTAAATGTAATGTGATTATATTGGATATTGTAACTATTATATATGCCTAAATGAAGTATGTGGATTGTATGAGGGAGAAATGGTGAGTTTTGATGCTTCTCTAGGTTTTATGGTTATATGAGTATGTGTGAAGGTGAACCTTGATATATGTTGATGTGATGCCATTTATGGCTATATATGTTATTTAGGTGAAATAACATACTATGTGAAGATTTATGCTATGACATGGTTAATGCTTGTTAAAAAGTTGTTGTAGTTAATTGAGCTTCCTTTTGAAGTGTATGTTGCTACATGATTTTGCATGATGATAGTCTAATATGTATTTTAGGTTGAAATGCTTTGAAGAAGTGTGGTAAATAGCTAAAGAATGCATGTTGCCTTTATATGGGTGTAAAGATTCAAATGTTGCCCTTGTGAATGTGAAAATGTTTCATTGTTGCCTTGGTATTTGAGAAGTGCTTCATATTTGCCTTGTGGATTGGAGTCCTTTGTATAGGCTTGGTCCTAGAAGTGAAGGTAGTGTGCTTAACTTGTAAGGTGATGATGGGGGTCGTTAAGGTAGTGTGCTTAACTTGTAGGGTGATGATGGCAGTCGGAATGACCTAGAAGTTACCTTACCAAAGTGTTGAAAGAAAAGAAAGAGGCCTTATGGCTACGTCTTCTCTATTGTTTCCCCTAAGGTGTTATTTGGTGTTTATGGTATAGTTGAGACCATATGTGGTTGGGTAGTATGACCTAACTTGATGATTATGGATTTCCTTTGGGTGTTAGGCCTAGAGAAATGATGATGGTTGAGTTAGTAGACTTTTTAATAAGAGATTAGGAGTGAAAACCCTCAAATGATGTTAGGTATTCTTGTGTGAGGAGTATATAGGTTTTTTTTAACTTGACTTGACCTTGATGTTTAAGGGCATGATGTGATGAGGCCTACCCCAAGTGGGGGATAGTGTGCCTAGATGGTAAGATTTTTACCTTTGATGTTCCTATGTTGAGTTCCTTTGGACATCATCATTGGGGAAATCACTTTTAGGTGATGTTAATGGAGGGTGTACTTATGTTTAGATCCCAAGAGTGGGGTGATGTGCTTAGTTATTAAAGATGGTGAGCTAAAGTTCTCTTAAGGTTGGGTTGATTTTATCTTAAATGGGTTTACCCTAAGTGGGGGATGATTAGGTGAGTAGTAAGGTTCTAGATATCCCTATCTTTTCCTTCTATTCTTACTTGAGCTTGAACATAAAGAGTTCCTAGTAGCTTGTACATGATAGGAGTCTTGCATACAAGTATGAGTTGAATGTTCTACATATGTTAAGTATGTCTTAATTAACTATGTTAAGCATGTTTAGAAGATTTTAAATTGCATGAAAAAGGATTTTTGATCAAATTCACGAATTCTCATGTTGATTGTTTATCTTGATGTGTTAGCTATGCATTTAACTTCATGAGATGATATAAGAAGCATGTTGTATGTTACTCTTAAAATGTGGTACTTTAAGCCATCAATGAAAAATTGAGTCTCCTCAAAATTAAAAATGATGAGTCTCTTAAAATTATGTGATTTGTATGGTTTGGGAAGTACGATTGTAGGCTTATTCTTGAAAAGTGAAGGCATGTCTAGCTAGTTACCCTGTGTGTGCCTATAAATTGCAAGAATTTTCCCTAAATGATGCATGTTTATGAAAGCTAGTGTTATGCTAGGAATTGAAACTATGTGAAATAACTTCCTTTTTGTTGCGATGTGTGTGGTGTGAGTTACCATTTTAACTTCACTAGAAAGGAAGTATGAGCATGTTTTGATTAAAAGTTGAGAATTCCTCATTTAAAATGAAGTGACCTTTGTGCATGGCTTGTGTATGAACTCATGAAACATGTAAGTGTGTTCAGGAGAAGGACATTCATCCTTAAACATAACTAAGCATGGTATGGTTGAGTATGGCTCTCATGGCATTATGTTTAAATGATAAGAATCTTTGTTGATCTACTTGACTCAAGTTTAGGTGCATTGAAATATGAATGCTTATTTGCTTCTTGAGTGATGTGAACTAGCTTATATGTGATTTAAAGGTTGTTGCATAGTGAGATTTTAATGAAATGCAATATAAAGACCATGTTATGATCAGGAGAAGAATGTTCCTCCTATGAACATGAAAAGAGCCTCTGTGGTTGATGCATTTAAAAAGTGAGTGAATAAGGTTTTGCTTGCTTGTGTGCATTAACTGCTAAGTGGTTTGAAGTTTGTATTCGTTGTAAGTTTGGTGCATTCAATTATATGTGATGATGTTATGAATGTTGTGAACTGCTCTATGGTCATTGAAGTCGTTGTTGTGTTTAAAATGTCCCAAGTGTCATCCGAGGACGAATTTTCCCAAGTGGGGGATATTATAAGACCCTCAAAAATGAATTAAGGTTCTTAGAGACTCACATGTGTCTAATAAGTTTTAAAATATGTTAAACAAGTNGTGTTAGGCCTAGAGAAATGATGATGGTTGAGTTAGTAGACTTTTTAATAAGAGATTAGGAGTGAAAACCCTCAAATGATGTTAGGTATTCTTGTGTGAGGAGTATATAGGTTTTTTTTAACTTGACTTGACCTTGATGTTTAAGGGCATGATGTGATGAGGCCTACCCCAAGTGGGGGATAGTGTGCCTAGATGGTAAGATTTTTACCTTTGATGTTCCTATGTTGAGTTCCTTTGGACATCATCATTGGGAAAATCACTTTTAGGTGATGTTAATGGAGGGTGTACTTATGTTTAGATCCCAAGAGTGGGGTGATGTGCTTAGTTATTAAAGATGGTGAGCTAAAGTTCTCTTAAGGTTGGGTTGATTTTATCTTAAATGGGTTTACCCTAAGTGGGGGATGATTAGGTGAGTAGTAAGGTTCTAGATATCCCTATCTTTTCCTTCTATTCTTACTTGAGCTTGAACATAAAGAGTTCCTAGTAGCTTGTACATGATAGGAGTCTTGCATACAAGTATGAGTTGAATGTTCTACATATGTTAAGTATGTCTTAATTAACTATGTTAAGCATGTTTAGAAGATTTTAAATTGCATGAAAAAGGATTTTTGATCAAATTCACGAATTCTCATGTTGATTGTTTATCTTGATGTGTTAGCTATGCATTTAACTTCATGAGATGATATAAGAAGCATGTTGTATGTTACTCTTAAAATGTGGTACTTTAAGCCATCAATGAAAAATTGAGTCTCCTCAAAATTAAAAATGATGAGTCTCTTAAAATTATGTGATTTGTATGGTTTGGGAAGTACGATTGTAGGCTTATTCTTGAAAAGTGAAGGCATGTCTAGCTAGTTACCCTGTGTGTGCCTATAAATTGCAAGAATTTTCCCTAAATGATGCATGTTTATGAAAGCTAGTGTTATGCTAGGAATTGAAACTATGTGAAATAACTTCCTTTTTGTTGCGATGTGTGTGGTGTGAGTTACCATTTTAACTTCACTAGAAAGGAAGTATGAGCATGTTTTGATTAAAAGTTGAGAATTCCTCATTTAAAATGAAGTGACCTTTGTGCATGGCTTGTGTATGAACTCATGAAACATGTAAGTGTGTTCAGGAGAAGGACATTCATCCTTAAACATAACTAAGCATGGTATGGTTGAGTATGGCTCTCATGGCATTATGTTTAAATGATAAGAATCTTTGTTGATCTACTTGACTCAAGTTTAGGTGCATTGAAATATGAATGCTTATTTGCTTCTTGAGTGATGTGAACTACCTTATATGTGATTTAAAGGTTGTTGCATAGTGAGATTTTAATGAAATGCAATATAAAGACCATGTTATGATCAGGAGAAGAATGTTCCTCCTATGAACATGAAAAGAGCCTCTGTGGTTGATGCATTTAAAAAGTGAGTGAATAAGGTTTTGCTTGCTTGTGTGCATTAACTGCTAAGTGGTTTNTTTTCAAAAGCATGTTTATGGTGAATTGATGATTATTTACTGATTTTAAAGTAGAATTCAATCCAATTCCATGATTACCGCATGGTCCCTCCAATTCTAAAAATATCCAATATTATGGGCAATACTACTTAAAAACATGCATGAGGTGTAAGTGTGTGTACATTGTTCAACATGATCATACAATGGCTATCAACAACACAATGAGGCAGAGACCTTCTTGAGACCACACTGCACATTCAAGCATAGACCACACATCACAATTTAGCATAGGAGACAAGCTAACTTCACATTACACTTAAGACTTGTAACATTAGCTAATAATACATTCATATAAGGGTACATGGGTAGGGGTCATTAACCATTATTACTTCATCAATGGCAGCACCTAAACATCACCCTAACATAGTCATCCACAGGCTCATAACATTAGCAACACAACATAGAATATAAACTAGCATAGAAGACTAGGTATGCATCACATAAAGATCATCATAACCACCCATTTATGTTACCCCAATTTTCTTTCAAGGCCATAATCAAAACATATATACATTGACAAGAAGTAAACACCGCCACAATAAGTGGACCATACCACACAAATCCATACAAGGCCAGTTCTACAAGCAATACTATAGAAAAGTAGAGGAATAGAGAAATCTTTTCACATCTCCCTTGCTTTGATCATCAATGATCAATACTCACTATTCATCAATAATATCAATACAAGACACTATTATAACATACACGAAATCATTCTTCAACTATCCTAGAATCGAGATCACATTGAATTCACTACATAACAAGCTATAGAAAGTAGAAGAACATAGGTCAATCTTACCAACTCTTCACACCTTGATTCATATTGATCAATTACACATAATTCACCATCAATATACATAACTGGCATTATATATAGGCAATTCAACATGCTAGAATCATAATTCAATCAACATAAAGTCAAGATCATGGTGTTTATGAAAGGGTATTCTCATATGCACTTGTGTCAACTACTATGCATGATAGTATATGTCCGTGAAGTATGATATGTATCCCTTAACTAGGATGAATTGATAGATTTACTAGTATTAACCAGGGTATGGGACCTTATCTATGCATTGCACATGTCTGCCTTGATAGGATAGTCCTAGGCTGTGATCTATGTACATGAATATGAATGCATGATTAAGCTATGTGCATATCTTATGCATGAAATAAATGAAGTATGAATATGTGTGGTTTAACAGTGTTTATGAGAAAGGTTTGCTCACATGCATGTAAACACACACATGAAGCATGTCCATTATGCTTGTATGTTAATCTAGTCAATAGAGGGGCTCTTGGAAGGTGTTCTCAAGGGTATCCTAAACTAGATGGTGCTTGAATATGTTATGTCCATGTGAAAAGTCTTCTCACATGATTTAGGTTGATGAACTTTCATCTATGACCTATGAGCTAAGCATATGGGGAGTCAATCTCCTAATAATTGTTATCACGAGTAACATTATAAGTGATACTAACTGAATTCTCAAAACTGTATTTATAGTCACCAAAATTGAGCTGCAAAGACTCACTCCGCGAAGTAAGTCAGGCTCGTCAAACCACATGGAGAGCCACCTTTTTTTTTTGCATCGCCCTTTTTCCTTGGTAATCATTATCCTCACAGTATATAACTTTGGGTGATCTATCTTGGCTTCACAGAATCACTCGACGATCCGTCGACTGCTCCTTTTTATCTCCAACTTGGTTTGTTCTTTCAGATTTTGGAGCACTGGAGCTTAAGACTATGTAATAAGCCACTCGGCAACACGGTGAGTGCTGGTGATCCTCATGCTTGCACTTTTTCATCTCTTTAGCTTTTCTGGTTCCTTTTTGCTTTCTAGTGTCATTGTTTTGTTCGTCAAACCATATACTTGAAAATAAAGGATTTAACATCAGTTATTGACACAAATAAGCATTTGAGGACACTAAATCTATATAAACAAGCCCTAAATGAGTCCAAATCTTTGACTCATAAAAACTAAAAACTTAAACATTTGCTTGTCCTAAAATAAAAATGAAGTTCAGCAGTTCAAAAAAGATGTATCAAATAGCGGTACAAAAGACTCAAAATTCAATACACACAACAAGACACAACTTACTCATACAAGGATCAATTGTCCCCTCAAAGACTCAAGTTGTAACTCACCATTATCAAGGACTCTAATGTTCACAATACTTGCTTCAAATTCAAGTTCAAGCTCAACAAAGGTACTCAAATTCCCTAATTCCGTATTAATGCAAAATTCATAAACAATTTGTAGTTTCAAAATCACATACAATTCTCACACTCACAAAGATGCACACATGCACGACTTCGCCAATATGTTTTCCCTTGTTTTCCAATCAACATTCTTTTCAGCTTGCTCAAGATCAAAAAGGTTTTTCAAGGCTCGTGACAGGGCTTAGTGTAAAGGTATAGTCATTTAGGCTCAGTGTTTGCTACCCTTATAAAATGTGGACTGAACATCACTTTTCATCTTATTCTTCAGTATTTTTACTCATGCTCAAAATTCTCCCCATTATTCAACTTTCTGGACAACCTATTTCTTTTGCAACTTTTGAAACGTCTATTCACAATTCTTTCATCCTCACTACACCATTTTCGGCTTAAAACCACACAAAATCAAGATAACGTTTGCAAAGTGTTGGCTAAGACTTTTAAGGTTACACTTTTAAAGTGTAGCCTTAAGTTTTAACTTTTGACGAAGGTAGTATTAAAACCACTTGTAAAACCTTCTCTTTAAAGGCTACACTTTATAAGTGTTTTCACATCATTATATAATTGGTCCCACCTATTTATATATATGAATACACTTTTAAAGTGTGCTTTTTTATAATTATAATAACACTTACCAAGTGTGGCCTTGTAATTTTCACTAAAACATTTATATTCCCTCCAACAAATTTAACTCTTCCTTCCATTTTTATTTGGTAAAAAAAAGAAATTTGATAAACAATAAAAAAAATCTTTTCAAGTTTCTAAAAGAGATTATATTTGCCCTAGATCTGAAATTATTTAAGGCTTTTGTGAAAATAGTTTTTCTATCGAAATTAACAAATACTTGTTGATAAAAAACAAAAAGTGATGATTTTTCACAAAACAATTGAAGAATGATTTCAAAATACTTGTCTGATCTTTCACTATATTTTGAGAAACGAAAATTCCATATTGGAAGATCTTTTAGCTCCATTCATGAGTTTCTCTTTGTTTGTCGTCGACCTACAGAAATCCCCTACGCTTTTATCATTTTTCACCTATCTAGGCCATGAAATGAAAAGATAAACAGAGGGGTGAGGCATCTGGCGGAGACAGTTGACTCAATTTTCTGGGAAAATGGTGGAAGCGGAGGCGTAGCCACATACAGTCAAGAGTGTCAAATTGGACACCCTTCGTCAAAAAAAAACTAACATATATACAAGTAAAATGATATACAAAATGGTTCAATAACCCATTTTGGACACTCTTAACATAACAAGTTACTATTTTTGGACACCCTTTAAGAAATTTCTGGCTCCACCACTGGGTGGAAGCATAAGAATTCCCAGAGACTACACTGGTGGAGAGAATGAGAAAGTTCAACAATTTCTTGAAAATTTGGATAAATGAGTTCATAGCGTACGACTAAATTTTCCTTAAATTAATAAACAGAACATGGAAGATGATATCCTAAAGCTTCATCAGGTTTTGTCAGAATGGGATTAATCAGATAGAAATTTCTACCTTTAAAAGTTTGAATTTGTTTCATCAGGGTCTATTGTGTGGTAGTGTA